>NC_088868.1:24726062-24860427 GCF_032884065.1 Artemia franciscana | reverse complement strand
GGATTTTTGTTACCTGATATTTGATCTAGTTTAAAAATGGCTATCTCAATAATTTGTGTCGAATGGATTTGGGGGAAAATCGGATAGGGGGGCTTAGTTTTCCTAGGATATCTTTTCACTTTTAAAAAGTGAACTAGAACTTTCAATTTCTAATCAAATGAGCCTTCTCCCAAGTTTATACGAGAATCCCTTCCATAAAATCATATATATATATTCTCTGACCTTTGAACTATTTTTAATAAAGTGGCTATCTCAAAATTATTATCGGATCGGTCTTGGGAAAAGGGGGTGTGGTGGGGACTAGTTGCCCTCTGATCTGTTTTGAATCTTAAAAAGTGAACTGGAACTTCTAATTTCCAACCAAGTGAGCCCCCTCTGAAGTTTACACGAGTATCCCTCTCATAAAACCCATATACACCCCCAGGACATAATTTACAACATCTCCCCCCTCCCAGGGCCCTGGGGGGTTGTGTTGAAACCGGAGTTTTCTACAGATTTGTATTAGTCTACATTTCCAAGAAAACTAATTTATGTAAGTCTCGTAATATGAGAACTCGGAAATACCTATACGAGGTTGCCACGTGAGTAATGTCTGTCCCCGTCAGCAGTACCAATTCTGAGAGTTTTTTAAGGCTAATAGGTTAATCACTGAAAAATGGAACCACTCAGGAATAATATTGATAAGTTGTTTTAATCAAATAGCCATATATAGCCAGCAGCAGTGCTGTCACTTACTTGAAGTACTACTTAAGTAAAATTTTCCATTACTTCTACTTGTACTTAAGTAAAAACTCTAGGTTGTACTTATTACTTGATACTTAAGTAAGATTACGAAATACTTATTACTTAAGATACTTTTAATGTACTTGTTTTTCAATTATCATTATTATCAGGGATTATTATCAGATAATAAATATTATATTCATTTTTTCCTGTGAATTTGCGGTGATTCATTTTTATTTTCTGTTGATTGTTTGAAAATTTTAAACGTACAGTCCAAAATACATATATTTTTCAATAAGATACAAATAATAAAAAAGGTTTTAGAACTTTTATGGTTAGGGGAGAGGATGAAGCATCGTTTATAGATTTTTAACATGAGAGAATCTTTGTTTAAGCATGAAATAAGGTGACTTAGGAACACACTGTAGATATAAAAATAACATACTTTGAGAAAATGTGAACGTACCTGAAGAAGTCCCAGTTTGAGAAGGGGTTGTCTGTAAAATAAAAGGCAATCATAAAAAGCTAAAAAACACCAATAAAGAGGAAATTGGAGAAGGAAAGTAATAGAGCCAGGGGCACAAAATACTTATCTTATTGCTATAATTTGCTCTTGATGAGGGGGTATGTCATGCGTTGACTTCTGTACACCTGTCTTTAATCATTTTAATCATGGAATCTTGTACGTAGCATTTTTCCATATTAAACGAAAAGTTAGCTGGAAAGCTCTACTACAACATGAAAATAAGTAGCAAAGGCACAATGTTGATTGGAAGAAGCATTAAATATTTCCCCTAAAACTTCTGCTATCAAGAAATAATTATGCAAGCAAAGACGGTCGCCTCAATATTAAGATAATTAAGCAGCTCAAAAATTCAGCACATAATGATTTTTGATAGGAATTTCAAATGATGTCATAACACTTTGTATACCGAAGACACGCAGACTAATATCAGTGACCGGGCGAAGTGTTTTATGTGTTTTCATTATCCTTTTCCTTTATTGTTATATATAAATGCCTACCTTCACCGGTACCAGGACCCAAGCGATGGTCAGTCCCATGGTAAAAAATTAATAAAACGTTTAAGATAAATTAATCTATAAAATTAATCTAAGCATCAGTATATATAATCGTTCTGTATATAAGTTTCTCTCATCTTTAAACAATGGTGATTTCTAAGTTTGCACAATTGCAAGAATATTATCAACCCTAAGAACAATTACAAGCCAAACTATAAGCGACAGACAGTTTTCCTTATAGATGTTACGTTATGATGTGTAGGGTAATTGTATAAGCAGGTAGAAAAAACCACAGCGGAAGGTTTTTTTTATCTAAGAGCTTGAACCTTCTACGGTGGAGTTCTTAGATAAGCTGAAGCTGAAGGTGTGATTTTCATTAAGATTCTATGACCCTTAGTCATAGTTTAGGCATAAAAAATTCAATTCTTTTTATGTGTATATTGGTATCAAAATTCCGTTTTTCAGAGTTTCAGTTATTACTGAGCCGGATTGCTCCTTACTTACAGTCCGTTATCACGAACTGTTTGACAGCCCTACTTGGCCGCTGTTATTATCGTGGCTTTTGTATTATGCTTTTGATGTTGAGATTAATATTTCACTTCACCTCAAACGTTACGAACGACACATGGATTGGGGTAGTAGTTTGCATCTTTCATTGCCTTCTGGCTATTTCTATAATAATAAACCATGGCCTTTTAGTAGGGCCTAGGGTCGCCTGATTCAATTTTTAAGACGTCATAAGGACAAGAGCCTCATTTTGGACAAATATCATACATTTTTGAATATTTATTCACAGCAGCCTCATATTCACGTCAGTTGCACCAATTCACAAAAATATAGGGAGGGGCGTAAGGATTTTTTTTTAAATGAAAATATAAAAGAAACAGAAAAACATTGGGCAAATATAACAATAGTATAGATCTTAATTTTCTTAATTAGAAGCTACTACACTAGCGACGATTTACTAGCTTGCAGATACAGCTACAACAACAATCCTTCAGTGAAGATCAACGTTTAGATAATCTAATATTACAACGATTATACAAAAAGCAAATAAACTTACTTGCAAAGGCTTTGCCGGCGTGGTTGTCACAGATGTTTTGGTAGGAGCGGTAGTTATCGTAGATGGGCTAGTAGGGGTTGTTCTTGTTGTGGGAGTTGTTGTTGTAGGGGATGTTGTGGAAGAACTTTCAGCTACAGTAGATGTAGAGCTAGCTGTTGTTGTTATTGGTGTAGCAGAAGTAGTAAGTACTTCTGAAAAAAGATGATGATAATGTAATTAATAAGAATTTTACAGGACAATTATTTTACTTAATGCTAAATTTGATCCGAATTACATACTTTTATTTTTGTGCCCAGCTGACATATCTAGATTTTAAAAATTCAATTGATTATATGAAAATTTCAAGATTAAACTACTTTTAATTAAAAATCTACCAAAGCTTGAAACCCTAAGAATTTAAATCGCCAATTTATACCTATCAACTACAAAATAATAAATACATATGTATTTATTTTTAATGTATTTTGACTCATTTGCTTAGTTTGAAGTGCATACCTACATGCATCTTTATTGAAGTTCATATCTTTTTGAAGATTTTGGTCTTTATTTGAATATTTTAGGATGAATAGAAGAGGAAATATTGGCGAAGAGTTCTAAACTAAAAGGACTCTAGACTGACAGCACTCCGAAATATTGAGGTAGATTTGATCGTATAATAAATAGATATGGCGAGACTAGAGAGAGGAAAATAGACGTTTTCTAATAAAATTATAAATTCTGTCATTTAAAGAAAATATATCAAACTTTAAAAAGTGAAAAAATAATTTTCGCTTCTTAGTCGCTCCTTAGAGTTCGTTATCATGAATTGTCTGAAGTGCTGAATTTCATGGTGTAATTTTCACCGAGCCTACTCTACATTTTGGGGGTATTTTTCCTTGGCAAATTCTAAGAAATTAAATATAAGAGGGATCCAGCAACATAAACAACAAATAAAAATGTAAATGAATCGAATTAGTTGGTGCCTCATTTTGTTTTAAGACAGCCCTGCATTCGTAATGTGATTTTAAAAAACATCCCTGCAGTCTTAAAAATGTCCCTGAGCTTAAGGACAATTGAAAAGGAATAAATCTTTTCTACAAAACACCTCAAAATACAACGGAGGAGGAGGGTATCAGAGCCCCCCCCCCACCCCCCAAAAATCCCGAATTTTCTTGAATTTCTGGATACTTAATATTCAAACTATCAAATAAATTTTGTTTGTTATTATGTGGTGCCTGATTTTGTTTTATTGTTTCCCCCCCCCCCCAAAAAAAAAGCCCTGCAGTCTCAAAAATGGAAAAGAATATTGACGTTCCTTTACTTCTAATACTATTTTTTTCAGTAAAATGGTTTAAAATAGCAAATGGGGTACTTACATTGTATCTTGACCATACCCAAGAAGATAAGTTAGGTTAATCATAATGAAATATACCTAAACATGATGAGATATAATACTTAAGTAACAAAATTATAGAAACTACAACAGAGAATTATGGAAAGCAGGCCATCCAGAACGCATTGGATTAAATACCAAACAAACTCTATATATTAAATATTTAGTTAAAATATGCCTACATAGTAGTTTATCTTACTCGGGTTAAGCTGATCATCTGAGACTGCGCACAGAAAAACAGGCTTTGTTTAGATAAAACCTCTTGAGGGTGGTTGGAATAACATAATAAGCACCATAAATGGTAAATAAATACGTAAGATTACTAATGAACCAAATTAATTGTTGCTCTCATTAATGTTTTCAGTACAGTACCTGAAAACTATAGCGCAATGAGTTAAGGCACCAGGGACATACCAAATGGCTTTTTTTCTTATTTAATTCTAATACAGAATCAGGGCCATTCCTAGGGTTGGTGGTGCCCAAGGAAAAATTAATTACATGCCCACCCTCCTGACTCAAATATAGGCCAAAAGCTAAATAAAATGAAAAAATTTGGTCAAAATTGGCAATCCCTCAGTTGCAATGTGCCCCAGCTGCAGTTCCTGGGTAAGGTGATGTGGTAGCCCCCCGCCCTAAGAACAGCTCTGTACAGAAGCCATACGAAACGCAAAAGAGAGGCATCCCCCTTACATACCCAATGGTTTCTTTTTGGTTTAATATAACCCTTTACTGATGCCACCGATTTGAAAACACGTGCTTTTTTCGTATTTAGTTTTAATACAGAAGCAGAGCCACTCCTAAGGCTGGTGGTGCCCAAAGAAAACTTAATTACAGCGTCCCCTCCCTACTCAAATATAAGCAAAAAAGCCAAATCAAAATGAGAATCCAAAGTGAAGAATTCCCCAGTCGCAGTGCCCCCCCCCCTGCTCCAGCACCTGGGATAGCTTAACCGGTTGCTCCCCTTAGAATGGCTCTGTACAGAAACCATACAAAATGCAAAAGCAAGGAGCAGTCCCCTAATATAATGATGGTTTCTTTTTGTTTAATGACACCCTTTATTGATGTCACTGTTTCGAAAAAAATGTTTTGTATTTAGTTCTAATTTAGAAGCCATAAAAAAATGCAAAAGAATGATGTAAAGTTTCAGCCCAGTGTCGCCAACCCTTTAAAATAAACTGTACTAAAGTGTAATAAAGTGAACGTTTTATTAGTAAAAAATATACGTAACTTAAGAATTAACTTATGTAACAAACTTTCATAATCTTTTATTTTTATTATGTATACGAGGGGGTTTGTACCCTCGTTAATACCTCGCTCCTTACACTAAATCGTAAGTTTTGTCCCAATTCTTTAAGAATGACCCCTGAATCAGAAAGGCCGTATAATAAATATTTGAAATTACTAAAAATACTTTAGCATAAAGAGCGAGGTATTTATCTCCTCTTAAATACCTCGCTCTTTATGCTAAAGTATTTTTAGAACCCTCATATGCGTAATAATCTCTGTTCGTTTTAAGTTTCAATGCTACTCCTTCCTTTCATTTGAAAAAACGTTTTCATGTTTATTTTTCATTGTTTTCTTATAGTAATGCTAGAAAATCCTGCGCCCTTTTCATTGAATTTGTCTTCCCCCATGATAGATTCCTCCAAGGAATGATCCTCCAACATAGCCCCCTCCCCTCAGCCCCACCCCCAAACAAAATAAAACCCCCCTGAAACCGTCTGTACACTTCCCAATAACCATTACTATATGTAAACACTGGTCAAAGTTTGTAACTTGCAGCCCCTCCCCCAGGGACTGTGGGGGAGTAAGTCATCCCCAAAGACATAGTTATTAGTTTTCCGACTATGTTGAACAGAATGGCTATCTCAAAATTTTGATTTGTTGACTTTGGGAAACAATTGAGCGTGGGAGGGGGCCTAGAGGCCCTCCAATTTTTTTGGTCACTTAAAAAGGCCACTAGAACTTTTCATTTCCGTTAGAATCAGCCCTCTAGTGACATTCTAGGACCACTTGGTCGATACGATGATCCCTGGGGAAAAAAAACAAACAAACAAACAAATAAACACGCACCCGTGATTTGTCTTCTGGCTAAAAATACAAAATTCCACATTTTTTAAAAATACAAAATTCCACATTTTTGTAGATAAGAGCTTGAAACTTCTACAGTAGGGTTCTCTGATACGCTGAATCTGATGGTGTCATTTTCGTTAAGGTTCTACGACTTTTAGGGGGTGTTTCCCCCTATTTTATTAAATAAACCAAATTTTCTCAGGCTCGTAACTTTTGATGGGTAAGACTAAACTTGATGAAACTTATACATTTAAAATCAATATTAAAATGCGATTCTTTTGATGTAGCTATTGATATCAAAATTCAATTTTTTAGAGTTTTGGTTACTATTGAGCCGGGTCGCTCCTTACTACAGTTCGTTACCACGAACTGTTTGATAACAACTTTGTTAATAATTAACCATGTGTTCACCAAATGCCATAAAAATATAAATTTCTATTTGGCTTATTAAGTAATCAAACATAAGACTATGAGAAAGCTATTTAGCCAAAAAAAAATAATATGCAAAATTTGTTTTAATTATGTATTTGCAGAGAGCCAAAATTAAAACATATATTAAAATTCAAAAACGTTCAGAAATTAAATAAAACAACAAGTTTTTTTAACTGAAATTAAGGAGTGACGTTAAAACTTAAAACGAATAGAGCTTACTCCGTATTTGAAAGGAGTTTTTCCTCCTCAACGCCTCCCTCTTTACGCTCAAGTTTTTATTTTTTTTTAAAGTAGAGTTAAGAGAAAGAGTCAAACATTAGCGTAAAGAGTGTGTAATAAACCTTAAAATACTTAATTTTTAAAAACACAAAGATAAGCGCTGAGGAAAAAATTTTAAAATCTAGAGTTTTCAATCCAGCCAATTGATTTTAGAAGTATTTTTTAGCCTTAAGCGGTTTCAGATTTTGTATTTTTCATTTTTTACCCTCCAAACCTCTTTCAAAATAAAGCTACAAGGTTTAACTGGTGTTTTTTTTGTTCATTTCCTGGGAACTAATTGTAAAATCTTTTAGATCCTTTTTCAAGGATCTTTTATGCTAAAACTGATTTAATGACATTTCGGGTTAGAGAGCAAGATCTCTTTTCAAAGCATAGAAAAATTAACATTGCAATGAATTTAGAGACTTTCCCCTTAAAATAACCGTACTGTCAAATTGGAATTTACCATTCTACTAGCAACTGTAGGCATAGTAAAATTCTGAGATGTTTTGCTTTGTCTTGGACCCTACATGGACCTATTCTGGTCCTGCACTTCCATGAAGGTCAACTCCTACTATTCCCCTTTTTTCCCATTTTCAATCATGAATATAACTTTCATTATCAAAAACTATTCAATCTATTTCATAAATAGCGGTCTTGCTCATAACAAAGTTAAGCTCAAATTACTATGTCTCCAAAAATTATATTGACCCCATAGCACCTGGAGCATGAGTTATAAGCCATGCAAGTTCTCCATTGCTCTCTATTGCTATCTTTGAGAAAGAGGAGGGGAAAAGGTTGACCGTCTGTGTGTTCAAAAGGGCCAAAATAGGACTGAGTTGACTTTTGGAGAATCTCGATTGAAATGTTAACTAAATCAAACGACCCTAGGTGCACATGGGAATAAAAGACATATTTGAAATGTCTCAAAGACGTATCTGCAATATCTTAGGAACGGCAAAGGTCAAACACTTGACACTTTCTGGGCCACTACTACTGCTACTTTGACTGCAATTGGAACCGTGTCTACTTGCGATTGCTGTTGTGGCTACTTGTGACTTTGACTTAAACTACCAGAGACTACAATTGCTTGCAAGTGCAGCCTTTTTACGACAAAGACTAAAACTAGAGACAAAGAATTCCTTCACTTCTATCTGCTTTCAGGAATGGTTGAGAGTAATATTAAACGAATTAAGAGATCCTATGATCATTTGATTGTCAAAAGGGCGTATCAGCAATATGTCAGGGACAGCTAAAATTAATAAGCTTTCAGGGTATGTTAGGGGAATGCTTAGAAGTGATTAGAGGGTAGCCTCAACCTCCCGCAATTTTTCCATTCATATAATTCCTCCCCAACAGTGAGAAAAGTCTTGAAACAGCGAAACAAATATCGCAAAGGTCTAATAACTATGTCCCTGGGAATGCCCCACCCCTTCCTCAGCCTTCGGGGAAAGAGTTATAAATTATGCAATTTTTCCATTGTTTACATACAGGGTTTGCTCTTAAAGTAATGGAAATGTTTACCCTGGGTTTGTTCTAAATGGATAATCATAGGAAGGCAAAACCTCAAAAAAATGTCGAGGAGGATGTTAAACTAAATTAAAAGATATGCCTTGACAAATGGACTGACAAGGATATGCTGAGTGCAAAAGGTTGGAGTTCTTCTGGTGTTTTGAGGTGGTTTGAGGTTTTCCGTTCTGTCAAAAGCTCATTCCTCTGTCTTCTACTCCTATTACTACTACTTCTCCTACTGCTACCACTACTACTACTCCAACTAATATTACTCCTACTATTACTACTACTACTGCTACCACTACTCCTAATGCAACTCCTTCCTCCGTCTCTGTCTTCCAAAGGAAATTCGAAGGTATACATAAAAACTATATAAAACTATAAAGTTATATTTATAACATTGAAAGAAAGATTTAAAAATAAAATCTTAAATTGCTGATATTTCCAGAAATTATTATCATTCTCATTATCATATTTTTATCATGAAGCTTATTATCAGGGATTATTACCAGACAATAAATATTATATTTATTTTGATTTATTTTTTTCCTGTGAATTTGTGGTGATTCATTTTTATTTTCTGTTGATTTTTCAAAAAATTAAAACGAACAGTCCAAAATACATATAGTTTTCAAATAAATACGAATAATACAAAAGGTTTTAGAACTTTTATGGTTAGGGGAGAGGATACAGCATCGTTTATAGATGTTTAACATGGGAGAATCTTTGTTTAAGCATGAAATGAGGTGACTTAGGAACACACTATAGATAGAAAAATAACATACTTTGAGAAACAATGAACGTACCTGAAGAAGTCACAGTTTCAGAAGAAGTCGTCGAAGTTGTCTGTAAAATAAAGTGCATAAATAATATCGCAAAAAGCTAAAAAACAGCAATAAAGAGGAAATTGAAGAAGGAAAGTAATAGAGCCAGGGGCAAAAATACTTATCCTGTTGCTATAATTTGGCTCTTGATGACGGGGTATGTCATGCGTTGACTTTTGTCCACCTGTTTTTGATCATGGAATGTTGTACGTAGCATTTTCCCTTATTAAACAAAAAGTTAGCTGGAAAGCTTTACTACAACATGAAAATAAGTAACAAAGGCACAATGTTCATTGGAAGGAAGCATTAAGTATTTCCCCTAAAACTTCTGTTATCAAGAAATAATGGTACAAGCAAATACGGTCGCCTCAATCTATAAATATAAAATAAGTTGTTTGTGTGTTGTGTGTTGACTGACGTCATGCATGTTTGTCGACTGACGTCGTTATAAGGATTGAGTATTATGCCGTCATGAAGTTGTTTGTCGACTCACGTCATGTTTGTCGACTGACGAAATTACAGACAGGGACACCGGGACACAAATGACGACCGGGACACAGGGACACAACTACAACAGAGAGGCCGGAGGGGGGGGCACAGGGGGATATATAAATGACGACGGGTACACAGGGAATTTTCGATTAGCAATTTACCAATTATTCAACTATGAATATGACTAAATGAAGAAAGCCCCAGAAGAGTAAGTTTAGTATATTGTTTTTACAAGTTTGCCTTGAGCGACCAAGCAGGATTCACGAAAATATTTCTACAGCCAAGAATTTCCAAGGCAAGTACTATTATTTACATAGATGACGCATTTGCATAGACTTATGTGGACTAGGACTAGATTTATATGCTAGAGTATATGTTAAACAAAATCTATCTTTCTACTGTCAAACAGTACGTGGTAACCAACTGTGTGTAAGGAGTGACGAGGCACAATAGTAACTGAAACCCTAAAAAAGAAATTTTCGAAGACATCTGTAGACATATCAAAAGAATTGGCTTGTTATGATGATTCCAAATATGCAAGATTCGTTAAGTTTAGTGTCACCCATTATAAGGTGTAAGCCCGGATGTGTGTTCTTTATTTGAGAATATCGGGAAAGGTTTCATTTGAACAGAATTAAAGTTCTAGTGCCCTTTTTAACGACCAAAAAAATTGGAGGGCAACTAGTCCCCCTCCCACTCCCACTTTTCCCTCAAAGTCACTCAATCAAAATTTTGAGGTAGCCATTTTGTTCAGTATAGTTGAAAGGTCTAATAATTAGGGAGGATAAAGCAAAAGACTTCGGCATTGAATTCACAATGGGTGAAAATGAACAGAATGGACCATCAAATGAGACAAGACAAAAAAAGAGAACTTCCAAGCATTAAAAATGATAACTTGTTGGAAGAAAAAGAAGTTTTGTTCCACCACCCGAACATTTAACAAATCTACAATCCAGACCATCATTTAAGACTAGATGAATAAGGGCAGCTAAAGCAAAGGGCATTTGTAAATTGTTCAAAGGATAAATAATAAAGAGTACGGCATTAGACTTTACAGTCCCTACTGGCGGTGCTGATCTCCATTTGTTGGCCCTTCAGCCAGGAAGTGCAATGGGGGTCTGGGGCCAACCATCCTGTGCTTTCACACACCCTTCCTCTTTACCTTCCCTAGAGTTCCCCAGGTACCCATTTACAGCTGGGTCGACTCTGGCTGAGCTTAGAGATTCACGCCACTAACCCTCGTCCCAAACTAAATAATTGGGTATGCTAGGATTCATGCCCTCACCCTCTCAGACAATCCCGAATCCAGCGGAAATTGTTTGAAGTAAAGAAAATACAAAATGAAAGAAATGAAAATGAAAGAAAAATAGGATTAGAAGATAAGGAACAGCGAGAACCAAAATGTGTCAAAATTGAAAATGATAGCGATGATAATTCAAAATGATAATTCTTTGGAACCAATTTAACTATCAAACGTGATAAAACCAAGAAAACATTCCAAATAAAATGTTAGAAAAATAAATAAATCCAAGCCAAAATATTTAGTCACCTGTTAAATAAAGTGAATTCATTTGGAAAAACTCAAAAGAAAAAGGAAGCTGGAAGGGGAAAGAATTGCAACAGCTTTAAAGATAACTACAAGAAAATGGGTATCCAATTCTAATCAAAAACGTAATATCAATATTTACTATTTGGATTTTTATTCTACTATAAGGCATAGGATTTTCTATAAGACATCTCAGACGACGGTGCTCAACTAAAAAGTCCCTCATTTAATCCCATCACAGACACATACTGGATAGCTGTTTACAGGATGTCCAGGGGAGAGAGACACAAATCAACTTCGCGACATGTATGTGACTTAAAAGGAGAGCTTTACCTGAGAGTGATTCAGGTTCTTGCAAAATTCAGGCTTCTTGTTGAACACTTCCTCCATTCGCTCCTTAAAAAAAAAGTTTAAAAAGTTATCACTTTTCTTACTTCCTTAAATAAGAAATTGTTAGAACCTTATCAAAGAAATATCAGTGAACGTCCATTAATCTGACACGTCGGAATCTTTTTTTTTCAATAAGTGAAGATTGTGATCCAGTTTTGAGAAGGTATGGGGGTTAGTAGCCCTACTCATGTTAATTTTTGATCGTTTTGAGTATGACTCGTCTATTTATGGCGATTTCTTTTCATTTTGATAGTGATTTGAGGTAGTTTTATGCTTGGACCATTGTTTAAATTTATTTTTGTTCCTTCTTGGATTAATGGAGCTCTTTTATTTTCTATGGAAAACTTGTTTCGTCGAAAAAGTTTTTATTTTTTTATTATGTATTTATTTCATTTTTTACATTGACATAGGCTTCTTCATGGAAAAAAAACCATTGTATATATTTTCAGTTTTTTTTCCTATAAGAATTCATAATATGGGTTGCAATTTGTATGTTGGAGAAACTTTTTCTATGATTTTTAATCCTGACGTAAAGGGTGTCTTTTATATAAATATTATACCATCTTAAGTTTACCTGAAAAACAAAACTTAATATCGTTCCCGAAATATATTCTCTTTAACAGCCTGGATACACTTACAATGCTTTACTCACTTAAATTGTAAGAGGGATTAGTTCCCCTCCAATACCTTTTGGCTATTAAAATAGTACTAGCTCTTTCAATTTTCAATCGAATGAGCTCTTCTTAAAGTTTCTATGACAACAAATGGCCATATCAAATTTTCTACCAGATGCATTTCCGAAAAATGCGAAGTGTTGTGCATTTCCGGTCGGTATTGAGGAAGGGGCAACCCTTTATATCTGGAATACATCAGCCAAAATTAATATTCAATTATTCTTATTTTAAATGCACATTGAGGCAAAGTTGAACCTGAATTAATTGAAAAACGCTCATAGATTAAATGAGAAAAACAATGTTTTTAAGCTGAAAGTAAGGAGCGACATTAAAACTTCAAACAAACAGATATCCTTACGTTTTGAATCCGGGTTTCTCCTCCTCAGCACCTCGCTCTTTATGCCAAAGAATTGTGACGAAGAGTCAAACTTTAGCCTAAAGAACAAGGCAGTGAGGAGGGGACAGCCCATTTTTCATACAGAATAATTTCTACTTGTTTTAAGCTTTAATGTCGCTCCGTGCTTTTGGTTAAAAAAAAAACTTGTTCTTTATTTAATTGTACATACAGAAATCAAAATTGGCTCATCTTAAAGCGTAATTTGGCCCATTAAATTGAATTTGCCGTTACAACAATATTTTGAACGTTCTGCTTGTCTTAAAGCCATCTATAGTGTATACAAAGGTAAGGCTAGATTGAGTTTTTGTTATGTAACTGTAATTCAATTGATGACTGAGTTTTGTAATCCATACGGTTTCGAAAAAAAATCTTAGATATTTGATCAGACCAATGTTTTTTTTTCACATTACTTACTTTTTTACGACGATATATGAATAGCAACTAAACCATGCCAAATAAAATCTAAGGGAATTCATCCCAAAAAATTCATCCCATAGAGCTAGTGTAAAATTAGGCTTTTTTCTTCAGAATTATAAGCATAATATCAGCTTAAAAGTAAGTCCTTACAAAAGAATACAAATTACTAAAAGTGGGAAGACTAGTACTTAAATTAGTTTCATATTTGAAATACTTACCGTTTGAGCGCAGTTAAAGTAGTTTGAGCCTGCCCTCTCCGTAATGCAGAAGGGACAGTTTAATTTTAGTTACTTCTTTTGAGTTTCTAAAGATTCTGATACTTTCTCTTATAGTAATTTCTGTTTGTTCATCTATTCTTCACCCATAACTAGTTAAGATTAAACAAGAAAACTGATAACCTAGAAAGCTAATTCTTGTTTATCGTCTTCCTGTCATGACAAAGTTGGGTTTACATGTTGTAGCAGAAGTGTTGGTGTTATTGTTGTGACGTGAAAGGCCTAAAGGACTGTACTTTTATACTTTAGTTGTTGTACTATTCTATCATTATTGTAAATAGATAAACATTTTTTGTTTAACTTAATAAAACAAAAACAAGCGAAGCAAAGTAAGTTTAGTCAGGTAAAACAACCAAGCAACTATTTGAATTTTGGCGTCTATAATGAAATTTTAGAATAAAATTTCCCTAGAGAATTCCAAAAAGGTAAAAAAGAGACTCCTTTAATTACTTGCGTTATGAGAATGTCAACAATATAGTTTTCTCTAGTAAATAAATAGCAAAATTTAATTGCATTAAGTAAAATGTTTCTGGTCGGTTAAATAAATGTTCTAGCTCTGGTCTATTACAGAATCGCAAAGACTATTCACTCAGATCGACTTTTTTTTCTCATCCAGAGATGTAAATCCGGCAAATGAAGCAACTTTCAAATTTGTATCAGAAAGCCTTACCCATGAAACCCAATATTTAATAAAAGTACGAGGTCTAGATGTCTTACCCTAAGCTCGGCGTCTGTACTTTCCTGGTCCAGGAAATATCTTATATAAACCTCGGTGACCTCTATAATAGAAATCCAAAATTGGTCATAAAAAAGTTGCGTTCCATATGTGTTTTCCAAAATACCAACTAATGTGTGTTTCAAATAGTTTACTGTTGGCCTGTGGCATCGGAGGAATTCTGGCACTGATAAAAGAAAAAAATCACTTCCTATGTCAGTTGTTAGATGTTGGATAACATTTCTCAGCTTTCGGCTTCCAGCTGATGCATATTCCCAATATAAAAGCTCAGCGCCTAAGAAAAGGAGTGACTTTGTTACTAGGAGGAAAGTTTCTTTTTTCTATCCTAGTGTGTAATCGGTAGAAATATTTTTAATACATAATTTTTTTCTGTCACGAATAGTAGGAACTAACGCCAAATTTTATTAGAATTTTATTAGAAATATATATATATATATATATATATATATATATATATATATATATATATATATATATATATATATATATATTATATTATATTTATATATATATATATATATGTATATAAATGTATGTATATATATATATATATATATATGTATATATATATATATATATATATATATATATATATATATATATATATATATATATATATATATATATATATATATATATATATATATATATATATATAATATATATATATATATATATATATATATATATATATATATATATATATATATATATATATATATATATATATATACATATATATATATATATATATATATATATATATATATATATATATATAACATAATATTATACAAAAATATATTCAAACTTTTTCGTATTATTTTTCAATTTTAAAAGTTTCTTTTATTTTTCACTCACGAGTACCCACACTTCCCACAATCCATTATAATGTATTAATGTATAAAGTAGTGTGCACTCATTGTTTACTGGCTGGAGGATAATAGTGCGTCCAGTGGCTAGATTTTCTGATGAAGGAGTCAAAGAGGTGAAAGGACTTGGTGATAGCCTATTTACCTCTCTGTAATTTTTGGAACTAGAACTCTCTTATTATAAAATTTTGCATATTATTAATGCATTTTCATAAAAATCATGAACGGGAAGGCAATGTGCCAATAAACATGTAAATGTAAAAAACATACATAGGACGTAAGTTTTTTTTTTGAAGACCACACTGTCTTTTTATGACAAATAAATAAAAGTCCACTGTCTAATAAAAGGACTTATCCCCATTTGAACTTTTATTTGTTGGTCATAGAAATACCTATGCTGTATATATGGGGATGATCAATATAGCAGGTCTATAGCTATAAGTTCAGCAACATTTTGTTTGCAATTAGAAGAATTTTAAAAGTTTCTTTTATTTTTCACTCACGAGTACCCACACTTCCCACAATCCATTATAATGTATTAATGTATAAAGTAGTCTGCACTCATTGTTTACTGGCTGGAGGATAATAGTGCGTCCAGTGGCTAGATTTTCTGATGAAGGAGTCAAAGAGGTGAAAGGACTTGGTGATAGCCTATTTACCTCTCTGTAATTTTTGGAACTAGAACTCTCTTATTATAAAATTTTGCATATTATTAATGCATTTTCATAAAAATCATGAAGGGGAAGGCAATGTGCCAATAAACATGTAAATGTAAAAAACATACATAGGACGTAAGTTTTTTTTTTGAAGACCACACTGTCTTTTTATGACAAATAAATAAAAGTCCACTGTCTAATAAAAGGACTTATCCCCATTTGAACTTTTATTTGTTGGTCATAGAAATACCTATGCTGTATATATGGGGATGATCAATATAGCAGGTCTATAACTATAAGTTCAGCAACATTTTGTTTGCAATTAGAAGAAGAAGAAGTTTTTTGCCACCTTCATTAAAAATTCAACTTACATGATATTTGAAAAATACCTAGAGATTACTTATAGAAAAAGAAGTTTTCGCCACCTTCATTAAAAATTCAACTTACATGATATTTAAAAAAATACGTGATATTTGAAAAATACCTATGCTGTATATATGGGAATGATAGACATAGCAAGTCTATACTTAAGTTTATCTGCTGATGATTATCACTGATGTATGTGGTTGATATATCAAGAACTTTTTTCTCTATTTTTCACTGTCTAATTAAGGGTTAGAACTGTCCAAGTTCTAAAAGTATATTTCTGGAAAACAAAATAGGTTTTTTAGTTTTCAAGGACTTCTTTTATATGAAAATCTTTCATTTAAGAACCATATTAGTTCTATGATATAAACTTTGAGATTCCACAAGAGTGTATACTTGGTACTTTTATTTATATTGTATATGCCGATGTCTTATATTCGGCTATAATAGAAGCTCCAAGGTCCATTTGTTCAAATATATGTGACCCAGATGAGTTGTAGCATCCTAATTCAATATATATCAAACAAAATGTTGATTTATTTGCATTTCCTGATGATAGTGCACATGCTTGTGCCAAGTGGGTAATAATTTGGTAATAAAGCTTCAAATACTGATGGACATAGCTTATGAGTGGTTTGAAGCAAATTGTCTCGCTCTAAATATTTCTAAGTCAAAAGTTTCATTTTTTTCTGGTATTGGTGTGCAATTTCCTGGTTTGAATATTATTCCAAGTTCTAAAGTATATTTTTAAATCACAAAATAGGTTTTTTAGGTTTCAAGGACTCATTCTATATAAAATCTTTCATTTAAGAACGATATTAGCCTTATCCGATTAAAAGTGTCAAGAAACATAAGCATGATACGTGAGTTAGGTATATTTTTCCTGGATGTATTTTAAAGCTTCTTCATAATTCTCCCATGCAGCCGTACATAAATTACTGTTCTATTGTTTGGATTAGTACTTTCCCATCCATATTAAAATCACTTCTTCTTCTTCTTGAAAAGGCCCGTCAGCTAGTTTTAAATATGAATAGTAAGTAAAAAAAAAATCTCTCCTTAGGTTGCGTCCACAGTATTTCCTATCTTGGGCTAATTTTGTTCATAAATATCTTCACAGTCAACTTCGAGTTATAGCCCCGAGTTTACGTAAATCTTAATGGAACTCGTAACTCTGAAGTTTTATTTGTTGTGAGATCTCCAGCCGTAAGGTAAGATTTTAACTCTATTACATAAAAAAAAGACAATTTTTTTAGCTGAAAGTAAGGAGCGACATTAAAACTTAAAACGAACAGAGATTACTCCGTATATGAAATGAGTTGTCCCCTCCGAGCAAGAAAAGAGCGAGGGATTGCGGAGGAGACAGCCCATTTCATATACGGAGTAATTTCTGTTCGTTTCAAGTTTTAATGTCGCTCCTTACTTTCACCTACAAAAATTGTTTTTTTAAAATTTAATTTCTGAAAGTTTCTGAATGAATTAAATAAAAAAAACAAGTTTTTTCAACTGAAAGTAAGGAGTGACATCAAAACTTAAAACGCACAGAAATTACTTCGTATATGAAAGAGGCTGCTTCCTCATCAACGCCCCGCTCTTTACGCTAAAGTTTGACTCTTTCTCTCAATTCTTCTTTCTAAAACAGTAAAAAACTTTAGCGTAAAGAGCGGGGCGTTGATGAGGAAGCAGCCTCTTTCATATACGAAGTAATTTCTGTGCGTTTTAAGTTTTGATGTCACTCCTTACTTTCAGTTGAAAAAACTTGTTTTTTTTATTTAATTTCTGGACGTTTTTGAATCAATGCATGTTTTGATTTTGGCTCTCCGCAGAGGAATAATCAAAACGAAATTTGCATATTTTTTTTTTTGGCTCAATGGCTTTCTCATAATTTTGATCGAATGATTTTGAGAAAAAAAGAGCGGGGGACGAAGCCTAGTTGCCCCCCGATTTTTTGGTTAATTAAAAAGGCAACTAGAACTCTTTTTATTGGTAAAAGATTTACGTAACTTATAAATTAGCTTACGTAAAGAACTTTTATATTCTCATGTTTTTATTACATATGTGAAGGGATTCGCCCCATCGTCAGTACCTCGCTCTTTACACTAAAGCTTAAATTTTATCCCAATTCATTAAGAATGACCCCCTGAATCACAAAAGCCGTAGAATAAGTAGTTGAAATTACCGAAAATACTTTAGCGTAAAGAGCGAGGTATTAGAAGGAGGTGAGCCCCTCATATGGGTAATAATTTCTGTTTGTTTTAAGTTTTATTGCTGTTCCTTACTTCCAGCTAAAAAAGCTTTTTCACTTTTATTTTTTAATTGTTTTTTTTTAAATAATGCTAGTAAATCCTGCTCTCCCTTCATGGAAATTTTCTTCTCCCATTACAAATTCTCGAAGGAAAGTTCCCCCAGCATATCGCCCTCTTCTCAACCCCTCCCCCAAACCAAAAAAATACTCCTGAAAACGCCTGTATACTTCCCAATAACCATTAATATATGTGAGCACAGGTCAAAGTTTGTAACTTGTTGCCCCTCCCACGGGGACTGTGGGGGAGTAAGTCGTCCCCAAAGACATAGTTATAAGGTTTTTCGACTACGCTGAATAAAATGGCTATCTCAGAATTTTGATCCGTTGACTTTGGGAAAATAATTAGCGTGGGAGGGGGCCTAGGTGCCCTCCAATTTTTTTGGTCACTTAAAAAGGGCACTAGAACTTTTCATTTCCGTTAGAATGAGCCCTCTTGCAACATTCTAGGACAACTGGGTTGATACGATCACCCCTGCCTTCTGGCAAAAAATGCAAAATTCCACATTTTTGTAGATAGGAGCTCGAAACTTCTACAGTAGGGTTCTCTGATACGCTGAATCTGATGGTGTGATTTTTGTTAAGTTTCTATGACTTTTAGGGAGCGTTTCCCCCTATTTTCTAAAATAACGCAAATATTATCAGGTTCGTAACTTTTTATGGGTAAGACTAAACTTGATGAAACTTATATATTTAAAACCAGCATTAAAATGCGATTCTTTTGATGTAGCTATTGGTATCAAAATTCCATTTTTTAGAGTTTTGGTTACTATTGAGCCGGGTCGCTCCTTACTACAGTTCGTTACCACGAACTGTTTGATGCATGTTTTGTTTTGGCTCTCCGCACATAAATTATTAAAATGAAATTTGTATATTAATTCTTTTTTTGGCTAAATGGCTTTCTCTTAGTTTAAATCAGACGATTTTGAGAAATAAGGGGTGGAGAAGAAGGTCTAGTTGCCCTCCAATTTTTAGGTTACTTAAAAAGGGAATTCGAACTTTTAATTTTTAACGAACGTTTTTATTATTAAAAAATATACGTAACTTAAGAATTAACTTACGTAACAAACTTTCATAATCTTATGTTTTTATTATGTATACGAGGGGGTTTGTACCCTCGTTAATACCTCGCTCTTTACACTAAACCGTAAGTTTTGTCCCAATTCTTTAAGAATGACCCCTGAATCAGAAAGGCCGTAGAATAAATAGTTGAAATTACTAAAAATACTTTAGCATAAAGAGCGAGGTATTTATCTCCTCCTACATACCTCGCTCTTTATGCTAAAGTATTTTTAGAACCCCTCATACGCGTAATAATCTCTGTTCGTTTTAAGTTTCAATGCTACTCCTTCCTTTCATTTGAAAAAAACTTTTCATGTTTATCTTTCATTATTTTCTTATAGTAATTCTAGAAAATCCTGTGCCCTTTTCATTGAATTTTTCTTCCCCCATGACAAATTCCTCCAAGGCAAGATCCTCCAACATAGCCCCCTCCCCTCAGCCCCACCCCCAAATAACCATTACTATATGTAAACACTGGTCAAAGTTTGTAACTTGCAGCCCCTCCCCCAGGGATTGTGGGGGAGTAAGTCATCCCCAAAGACATAGTTATTATGGTTTTCGACTATGCTGAACAAAATAGCTATCTCAAAATTTTGATTCGTTGAACTCTGAATATAACTCAGATAAACTGACAGCTCTGCATTTTATGGACAAAAGAATCATATATATTATTTTAATTCAACGTAAACTAACTCCTCCTCCCATTTTAAAGTAAAGCAAATATTTATAGTTCGTCCCTTGCAATTCAAGTAATCTTCTGAATTGGAAATAGTAAGATATAAAGCAACATATTGACCACGATATCCGTAACATCTATTTATACTTGGCAAGTACCCCATTGACCCCCTTCTCCGAAAGCAGCACAAATATCCCTTATGGGTATTACATCGAAGTTTCAGACTTCAAAATATAATAAAATATATTTTCTTAACCCTTTCACGAAACAAAAGCTTTACCATTTAACGGACATTAACACTATTGATTGTCAGCTGATGGCTCAAATAACAGATTCATCTCCGCAAAAAAAGAAAAAAAAAGTTTCACATTTGAAACTTAAAAACAAATCGCAGAAAATATTGATTTCGGTCTGAAACTAAACTAAACGAAGATGCAAAACATCTATCTTTCTTATTTTACTTACAGTATTATATCAAATTTTTATTTAGAGCTAATTAAAACTTTCTGTTTCAGCAACTGTTAGCAAAACCATTCTTTGCCAAAACCTAGACATTATATTTTCTCTTTCTAACTGCTTACTCTACCCTCCCCCATTAAATTAAAATATAATACTTTCCAAATATTTCAATGACTTCCATTCGTATCTACACATGCATCCCCTTTGAAAATAAAAGGTTCCTCACAGGATAAACGAACTAAATTACGTACAACAAAAAGGAAGAAAAAGAAAAAGAAAAACGCAGAATCAAAATGAGGGCCATATTCATTCAGTGAAATCTATGAATCTTCAAAAACTAACTTTAAAAAAAGAAACAATATTATTTACAATATTGCACAAACTGGCGGTGGATTTTAATGAGGTATTTTTTCTAGCTACTCTGGGAAGCTCCTAACTAGAAACATGTTAAAGCTAGGAAAGTCCTACTCTATGTAAACGGACTTTGTCATAATGATCCAAATTCCAAATTATTAGTCATATTTCTGAGAGAGAGTAAAGTGACCCTGCTTCGCAGAAACTTTTCTTATTCCGAAGAAGAAGAAGAGAAAAAAGAAGAAAAAAACAGCACTAGCATTCTTGAGGAATCGATACAAAGAATAGATCTTATTTGTTTTTAAACTTGAATTATTCGCAGAAAAAACTCTTTTACTCCGCCTTGACGAAACGTACCAATCTAATAATAATTTCAAAGTCTAACTAAAATGTGTTTTCCATTTCCAGGTCGCAAATAATTATGACCTCCAAAAGAAAATTTTTCTGAAGTTTAAGTGTCTCCTAAATGCATTCGTGCAAGAAATGCTGATCAGAGAGATAGTAGAATTCTCCCTACAGGCGTACATGACGTGACCGTTTTAAAGCGTATAAATTCTTGTCAAAATTCTCATCCTTCCCAAGCGCTTTTTTCTTCTGAGACCTTCGTCTCGTCATTATCCGAAACAGAAATGAGGTAATAAGAAGGCTACATTATAACACAGCATCTTCTACCTTTATTATCACCCACAATTTCTAATGGCTCTCCAGTAAACTTGTTAAAATTTGCGTTCGGAGGTCAAAAGGCTACAGAGACATATTATGTCTCTGTAGCCTTTTGACCATAAATCGTTTGGATTGTTGTAATTTCTCCATCAATACTCTGCCCACGAGAGTGTCGTCGTTCCGTTTTAAGTTCGGTCAACGTTTTTGGGGTACTTGCAACATTGTTCCGATAAGGGTCATTATCAATTGACATTCGAGCTTCATTGTTACCTGTAAATATATGGCTTAATCTAAGGCTTAAAGTACTAATTAAACACATATTTTTGCTTTAACTTATTTAATTATATGCATGAAGTTATTTAATTATATATTATATGTATAATACGATTAATTATATGGTATATTCTTAATATATGGTGGAGGAGGTATTCAGATGCAAAATTTGAAAAATTCCCTTTTTACATTCTTCTTGTTTTGAAAAACAACACTTAGAATCTACAATAGATTCCTTCTGGCTTCTAGAAGGTTTATTCTGAATAAAAAATTAATAAATAAAAAATTAATAGGATCATCAGATAAACAAAAAGGGTCTTTTTTCGTTTTTTGACCTTCATCACAATCTTTATATAACTCTTTTTTTTATTATAAAATTGTCAAAGACATGTCAGACATTTTAACATGTCCAATTTGAGATTGTATGATCAAATCACTTTGTTAAATTTTGGCTTTCGGTGCAAACATGAATATTTCCAAAAACACTATCTCAAAATTTTGATTCGTTGACTTTGGGAAAAAAATGAGCGTGGGAGGGGGCCTAGATGCCCTCCAATTTTTTTTAATAATTGAAAAGGGCACTAGAACTTTTCATTTCTGTTAGAATGAGCCCTCTTGCAACATTCTAGGACCACTTGGTTGATACGATGACCCCTGGGAAAAAAAAAACAAAAACAAACAAATAAACACGCACCCCTGATTTGTCTTCTGGCAAAAAAATACAAAATCCCACATTTTTGTAGATAGGAGCTTGAAACTTCTACAGTAGGGTTCTCTGATACGCTGAATCTGATGGTATCATTTTCGTTAAGATTCTACGACTTTAAAGGGATGTTTCCCCCTATTTTCTTAAATAATGCAAATTTTCTCAGGCTCGTAATTTTTGGTGGGTAAGACTAAACTTGATGAAACTCATATATTTAAAATCAGCATTAAAATGCAATTCTTTTGATGTAGCTATTGATATCAAAATTCCATTTTTTAGAGTTTTGGCTACTATTGAGCCGGGTCGCTCCTTACTACAGTTCGTTACCACGAACTGTTTGATACACTTCATTTTTTAACTTTTAAACATCCTGCATATAGTTGAAACTACTTTCAACGCTTTCTGTATGATAAAAAAGTTGTTAAATTTAAACTTTAATAATGGTACTTTAATTATTTTTTTTTCAAACAGTTCGTGGTAACGAACTGTAGTAACGAGCGACCCGGCTCATTAGTAACTGAAACTCTGAAACCAGAAGTTTAATGCCAATAATCAAACAGTTCGTGGTAACGAACTGTAGTAAGGAGCGACCCGGATCAATAGTAACCAAATCTCTAAAAAACGAAATTTGGATAGCAATAGTTACATCGAAAGAATCGCATTTTAATGCTGATTTCAAATATATAAGTTTCATCAAGTTTAGTCTTACACATCAAAAGTTACGAGCCTGAGAAAATTTGCCCTGTTTTAGAAAATAGGGGAAAACACCCCCTAAAAGTCATTGACGTGCTGATTTAGTGATTTTTTTCTTTAGGCAATTTACAAAAATCACTATAAGTTGTGATATATCACTATGGTAACCCTGCATAGCTAGGAAGTTTGAGCAGCCAAGAGTCGGGTTTAGCACCTTTTTGCCCTTGGGTTTCCTGAAGCATGAGTTTTAGTTTTTCCCAGAGACGAAGCTTTATTCTGATATACTTCAGAATGGTGCAAAGTACATCTTTTTAATTGTAGTGTAGATTACTGTTAAGGAAGTTTTCAGTTTATTTTGTTGAGGGGTGTTAGCTTAGATCTTAGTGACAACAAAGTATCAGTGAGGAATATATATAGATATATTACTGAATTTGGGAGGTATAGGTGCAATAAGGAATAAATCCAGGATTTTTTCTTTGGGAGGAAGGCGATTACAAAGAAAACTTTTAAAAACGTATCAAAAATTTCGTCTACATTCCTTTTGTTATGTTTTGACGAGTCGGATAAACATTTGGGGGGGTGGGTATTCAAGCCCTCGTCATACGACCTTGGGTGCAATACCCCGTTGATGGTGAAAGGGCTTAGTTTATCTTTTTTTCTCTTTCACTGTATCTATATTAGGTAAGCGTTTCACGCAGACTTTTTATTGTTCTGGACCATTAGAAAAATACTTGTCTTAATATTTCCGCCGAGACTAAGATTTATCCAATAATTGCATTTTAAATGACGATAAGGCAAACACATTTATCTCTCTCTCTCTCGTTTTTTTTATTTTATTATTATTATTATTATTATTATTCGAAGTCAGAGGATATTCCGTCTATCACTACCAAGGCAACAGGTAGGCTTCTTCAACCGACTTTCCAAAGTCACATCTGAAATCAGAGTGACCTCCACAATTTCAATTCTTATCAAAAGAATTCCAAAATGTAATAAAAAAGTAAATAAAGACAAGAGAAAAGTTTAACCAATAAGCGTACCAATACGCCTTCCTTATGGAAACTAAAACCGGTGGGGACAATGTAGAATAATATATAGAGTTAAAGCGAAGGTGAAAAAAAAAACCTAAAACAACTCAGGCTATAAGAAACAAAGGGCTGAAAAGAAACCAAAATAATTTAAGATTTCTAGCTAGTAATGAAAGAGAACAAATAAATGAAGTTTAAAGAAATCTACTAAAACGAAAATAAGGAATCCAATATAGCGTAAAAATGGGACTCACTTCTGCCAAATTATGAAAACAAATCAACTTTTGTCATGTTCTATTTGTCAAACTTTAAACTTTCTTCTGAGTCTAACCTATCAAAAGTTACGAGCCTGAGAAAATTTGCCTCATTTTAGAAAATAGGGGAAAACACCCCCTAAAAGCGACCCGGCTCAATAGTAAACAAGACTCTAAAAAACGGAATTTCGATGCTAAAAGATATATCAAAAGAATCGTATTTTTATGCTGATTTTAAATATATAAGTTTCATCAAATTTAGTCTTTGTCATCAAAAGTTACGAGCCTGAGAAAATTTGCCTTATTTTGGAAAATAGGGGGAAACACCCCTAAAAGTCATGGAATCTTAACGAAAATCACACCGTCGCATTCAGCGTATCAGAGAACCCTATAAAAACATTTCGAGGTCTAATCTACAAAAATGTGGGATTTCGTATTTTTTGCCATAAGACAAAAAACGGGTGCGTGTTTATTTGTTTGTTTGTTTGTTTGTTTTTGTTTTTTTTCCAGGGGTCATCGTATCGACCAAGTGGTCCTAGAGTGTTGCAAGAGGGCTCATTCTAACGGAAATGGAAAGTTCTAGTGCCCTTATTAAGTGACAAAGAAATCAGAGGGCACCTAGGCCCCCTCCCACGCTCATTTTTTTTCCAAAGTCAACGGATCAAAATTTTGAGATAGTCATTTTGTTCCGCATAGTCGAAAACAATAATAACTATGTCTTTGGGAATGACTTACCCCCCTACAGTCCCTGGGGGAGGAGCTGCAAGTTACAAACTTCGACTAATGTTTACATACAGTAATGGTTATTGGGAAGTGTGCTGACGTTTTCAGGGGGATTTTTTTGGTTTGGGGGTGGGGTTGAGGGGAGGGTGCTATGTGGGAGGATCTGTCCTCGGAGGAATATTTCATAGAGGAAGAGAAATTCAATGAAAAGGGCGCAGGATTTTCTAGCATTGCTATTAAAAAATAAATGAAAATATAAACATGAAAAAGTTTTTTCAATTGAAAGTAAGGAGAAGCATTAAAACTTAAAACGAACAGAGATTATTACGCATATGTGGGGTTCTAAAAATACTTTAGAATAAAGAACGAGGTATTTGGGAGGAGATAAATACTTTGCTCTTTATGCTAAAGTTATTTTAGTAATTTCAACTATTTATTCTATGACCTTTCTGATTCAGGGGTAATTCTTAAAGAATTGGGACAAAACTTAAGATTTAGTGTGAAGAGCGAGGCATTAACGAGGGGACAAACCCCCTCATATATATTCAAAAATATAAGAATATAAAATTTTATTACGCAAGTTAATTCTTAAGTTATGTATATTTATTAGAAATAAAAACGTTCGTTAAACATTAAAAGTTCTAGTTGCCTTTTTAAGTAACCAAAAAATTGGAGGGCAACAAGGCCTCCTTCCCCACCCCTTATTTCTCAAAATCATCAGATCAAAAATAAGAGAAAGCCATTTAATCAAAAAAAGAATTAATATACAAATTTCATTTTAATAATTTATGTACGGAGAGCCAAAATCAAACATACATTAATTCAAAGGAGTGACATTAGAACTTGAAACGAACAGAAATTAATCCGTATATGAAATGGGTTGTCCCCTCCGCAATCCCTCTTTCTTTATCCTAAAGTTTGACACTTTGCCACAATTCTACTTCTTAAAACAATTAAAAACAATTAACTACAAGTAGTGAGTGACGTTAAAACTTAAAACAAACATAAATTATTTCTTATATGAAAGGGGTTGTCCACTCGTAAACACGTCGCTCTTTACTCTAAAATGTTTTTGTTGTTTTAAGAAGTAGGCTTTTGACAAAGAGCCAAACCTTAGCTTAAAGAGCGGGACTTTGAAGGGGAGACAGCCCCTTTCATATACGGAATAATGATCATAGATAATGAATTTGAAATAAAGAGACACAAGGACCTTTTAATTAGGATAACAAGCTTTTTAAAAATTCACAACACTTTAGCGTAAATTGCGAGGTACCGAGGAGGGGGCAACCCAGGAAGTGTGTCAAAGTTTTCAGGGGAATTTTTTTGATTTGGGTGTGAGGTTGAGGGGAGGGGCTATATGGGAGGATGTTTCCTTGGAAGAATATTTCATGGGGGAAGAGAAATTAAATGAAAAGGGTGCAGGATTTTCTAGCATTACTATTTAAAAAAAACCAGAGTTAAAAGCTCATATGGCACTTGTGACGAGGCGAGAAGAGCTAAGAGCCAAGAGATCATATGGTATGAGCTCTTACAAAATTCTATGAATCAATAGATAGATTTAAAAAGGAATATAAGAGGCTTAATGCCGGTCAGGATTTAAAATAAGAGCTCTGAGTCACGATGTCCTTTTAAATATCAAAATTCATTGAGATCCGATCACCCAATCGTAGGTTATAAATACCTAATTTTTTCCAATTTTTCCTCTCCCTTTAGCCCCCGGATGGTCGAATCTGGGAAAACAACTTTATCAAGTCAAATTGTGTAGCTCCCTGACACGGCTACCAATTTTCATCGTCCTAGCACGTCCAGAAGCACCAAACTCGCCAAATCACTGAACCCCTCCCCCCAACTCCCCCAAAGAGGACGAATCCAGTACGATTCTGTCCATCACGTATCAAGGACATTTGTTTATTCTATCCACCAAGCTTCATCCCGATTCCTCCACTCTAAGTGTTTATCCAAGATTTCCCCCTCCAACTACCCCCAATGTCAAAAAATCTGGTCAGGATTTGAAATAAGAGCTCTGAGACATGAATTCCTTCTAAAAATCAAATTTCATTAAGATCCGATCATCTATTCGTATCCCAATTTTCACGTTTTCCAAGAATTCCAGTTCTTTTCCAAGAATTCCAGAAATTTATAACTACACTTTAGTTATTATAGAAGATTTGTGCGTACGTATGGCAAACAAACCTCTTCAGGATTTGGGAATGCCTTCACCTAACCGTATCGCTGCTGTTTCGACATGTGTAGAATTGGATCGTGAACAAAGTTACAGTACGAGTGATCTATTGTCGTATGTACAAAATAACATTTCCAAGTTAACGTCGGAACAAAAAGACATTTATGATACGATAGACTCAATTTCAGGACGTATACAATTACCTGCTGATTTCTGTAATTTAGTGACGTCCAAAAATGAATTGATTGAAAAAGTATTTCCGTATATTCTAAAAAATTATAAAAATAATAAATGGCTAAGTGAAAAAGCGATTCTCGCACCCAAAAATATAGACGTCCACGAAATCAACAATATTGTTTTGACCAAGATTCGAGACCAGGCAGTCCTTTACAAGTCAGTCGACACAGTTTTGGAACCAAATGAAGCGGTTAATTATCCATCTGAATTTTTAAATTCCATAGATCTTTCAGGGTTTCCACCACACGTGCTACAACTAAAAATAGGCGTACCAATAATACTTTTAAGAAATATCAACCCACCAAAGCTTTGCAATGGCACGCGACTTGCCGTAAAAAAAACAATGGAAAACCTAATAGTCATTATTAGTACATACGGCTTTGTATATGCACAGACAATGGGAAAGCCAAGAATGTTGTATATTCGCAACTTTTACGTAGTTTAACTCCTGCAGACGAAATGAATGCTTGCCTGAAAAATTCTAATTTATGGGCACACGTAAAAATATTAAAATTAACTACAAATGTGCGTGTCCGATTGCAAAACGATGACTCTGGTCAAACATTTTCAGATCA
The DNA here is from genome assembly GCF_032884065.1 of Artemia franciscana. Classification (NCBI taxonomy): domain Eukaryota; kingdom Metazoa; phylum Arthropoda; class Branchiopoda; order Anostraca; family Artemiidae; genus Artemia; species Artemia franciscana. Next base: position 24,832,145 of record NC_088868.1, on the reverse strand, counting down.
ATTGCTGGCAATTGGAAACGGAAAGCTCCCAGTAGTGGGAAAGCCAAAAATGTTGTATATTCGCAATTTTTACGTAGTTTGAAACACATATATAAATCTATCTATATTCACAGGTGGGACACAGGGACACAACTACAATGGCGCGTAACTAATATGGCGCGTAACGACTTACGCGCGCGGGGGGGCTGGGGGGGGGGTGCGAAGCGCCACCCCAACAGCTAGTATATATATATATATATATATATATATATATATATATATATATATATATATATATATATATATATATATATATATATATATATATATATATATATATATATATATATATATATATATATATACATATATATATATATATATATATATATATATATATATATATATATATATATATATATATATATATATATATATATATGTATATGTATATATATGGTAAGCTATTTTAAAGAATAATAAAGAACATTTCAGTGAATGCCGAAACTTATTAACGACTAGTAAAATGAGCTCGTTTCATGGTTTTAAATTTGTCAAAAGTTTAGCTGTCATTCGACAATTTCAAACTTGAAATATTACCAGAACATCAGAAACCATTAATCATATTATACAAGTCTTCCACTTAATGCCAAAGAACAATAGAGACCATTGGAGACTCAAAAATCAAGCGGACAAAATACAATATTTCTATTTTTATTGAAGGAGCACCTGAACAATTTTAGCACGCGGTGCACTGGGAAATAAGAAAGATAAAAGGATGCATTAGTATTGTTTTGAGAATAGGGAATAGAAGAGGTCATTTATATATATATATATATATATATATATATATATATATATATATATATATATATATATATAGATATATATATATATATATATATATATATATATATATATATATATATATATATATATATATATATATATATATATATATATATATGATGGAGGCCAGTGGCCTAGTTATTTTAAGGCAACATAACATCTCCCATGGTCGAAAGGAAGAGCAAGGAGGTAATACCACCTTTTCCCTGAAACAAGAGGACATAAAAAAATGCATTAGGATAGAAAATGATATGTAATACCATTTCAATATCGGTAAAATTTTTGTTGCACTTACCCCCCCCCCCTTTGAAAATTTCCTACCGACACTCATGACCTCTCTCCACGAAAAATGTAGTGATACGCTTTTTCTTTGTTATGCAATAGCTAATGACCTTCAAAAATGTTTACATGAATTGCAAATATTTTTGCCAAAAACAAGATCACTAATTTTTGCTAAAAAATGAGTTAACTAAAAATTAGCTAGTTAAAAACTTTAAAGGATAAGAGTAACTACATTTTAGGCCCTACATCCTTGGTTTCAAGCCCGTATAAGGGTAGTGATACCACCCTTCTTATTGCAAAATAAAGTAAGTTTCTGAGATTTATTGTGAAGCTTCACTTAACTAAACCTATTTGCTTCACATTCCATAAAATTATACACAATGATGTGTAAGTGCACATCAGCTATTATGAAGGAGGAGAGGTGGATCATTTTGTAGGCAGGGGAGACAGATAAATCAAAGAGCGCAGTTTAATACCGAAACATAATAGCGCTCATTGAGCCGTCAGACATCATTATTTCTAGAGAATGGGGGTGGGTAGAAATTGATATATAATCCCTCTTTATTTCCGGGAATATTTCTAGTCTACACCTTATTTCTGGTCTTATTGGTGTGAGGTAGACCGGGGTTATAATGCTCTCCTTTTTTGAGAATATTTTTCTGCATAGCAGAACATTTTACATTCGCAGGTCCACCAGGGGAAAGACAAGGCGAGACATAATGAGACTCGCTAAGAAATTTCTTGGCTTGGGGGCGGGGTTTAGGCATATTCTACCGGAAGCTATGTTTTCAGAAATCTAAATAGCAAAATTTTTGTTTTCTATTCATAGACAATATTTCAAAATATCTAAACATATGTAAGCAGTCTATTTATGCATCAGAGCTCTTATGTAGAGGTCGCGATAGCATTGGCTGTATAGAAGATCAAACATCACGCAGAATTTCAGTCCATATGAATAATAATGACCCTCCTGGTTCACCCGGAATTATATGGTAAAAAAAACATTAATAACTTATTAACAAAACTAATATTCATCAAAAATTGTAACTAAATATTCAAATTTTGTTCTAAATTGTGTCCTAAATAAGAACGAAAATTCTTATTTAAATAAAAACGGCTGTTCACAAGCCCTTTAAAACAACTAAAAAGCTTTAGCATAACGACCAAGGTGCTGAGAAGGGGGTGGTTTTCATTTCATTGGAATTGAATTTCAAAAATTCCCCTAAAGGTAGGCCTACTTTAGACTTATTTGGAATATGGAGTCTTACTATATTTAAATTTGTTTTATTATAACTAAGAGTTTGACTCCATATTATTCAAAATAAAAAGAAAAGTGTTCCTTAAAGGTACTTCAGACTGGAAAGCCTTCTGATGTGTGCCAAGTGGACACGTACACGTGTATAGCGTCTTTTGATTACTTAGATAAGTGTGTTGTTTCCAGAGAATACCCTTAGCAAAATTTTGATATTTTGGTCTTGTGAACTATTCCTAAAAGCCCGTAATTGATAAGACGAACAAAACCAAAGATGACTGGCTTTTCTGCTATTAAACAAACAGTAGCAAAGTATTATCACGTAAAAGTAAAGAGCAACATTAAATGTAATACAAGCAGAATTTATTCCGTATAGGAGGAAGGCTGCCTCCTCCTCGACCCAGCCCTTCTTGATCGTAAAAACTTTGGGGGATTCATTCGATAGAAAAAGAAGAGTTCTATGACCACTAGAGAGCAAATAGCCCCCATCCTAGAACCTGTTTTGATTTTGTAATCCCTTCAGACATCTGAGAAAAATTTCGAGGTAGCCATTTTGTTCAGAATAGTTGAGAACGTAAATTAATATGCATCCAAGAATGACACAATCCTAGAGGCCCCGGAATAAGGGCGACTGTCAATTCCTTACAGATAGATTTCATAGCCAAAAAAGGGGGAGTGCATGTTTAATTTTTGGAGTGCAGTGATGTGGAACTTTCAGTGATTATTTTGTTCGTCAAAAGATCATCAACATTGATTTGTGGGAAGGGGAGGGGTTAGGGTCCCGGAAATGAGCCACATAAACTTTTTTCACTGATAAATTTGAAACTTACAACCGTAAGTCCTTGGGCCAAGGGGACTAGTGTACAAAAAAAAATATTCAAAGGATTTCTCCTATTGAAAATTGTCCCCCCTCTGACAAAAAGAGCTAAAAAGGAGCCTTCATTCTCCGATTGGCCTGAAATTTACATGAAACCTTGGCTGAGGAGACCCCAATACCGAGGGAAAATTATTCTTACGTTTTATTTTTTTTTATTTTTATTAAGAAAAAAATACTTTCCGTTGAAATATAGCACCAAAAAAGGTGAAAAAATTGAAAAAACTTCTTCCCAACTATTTTAAATGGTAGGGGCTATCATAGAAACTTGAGAAGGGGCTCATTTGATTGGAAATATGAAAGTTCTACCGTCCTTTTCAAAGGCCTTAAACTACTGGAGGGCAGTCAGACTCCATCTCAGTTCCTAGTCAGCTATCAGACCCTTCTCTAACCCCTATAATATCGAATAAAAATTTGAGATGTCTGTTTCGTCAAAAACTTCGAAATGTCTAAGAAGTTTGCCTTCAGGATCGATATCTCCCCTACAGCCTAGATGTAGGCGGGCTAAAACTAGTGGAGGGCAATCAGCCTCCCTCTCCATTCCTTGTCAGCTATTACACCCTCCTCTGACCTTATACTATCGAATAAAAGTTTGAGATATCAGTTTGTCTAAAAAATCCGAAATGTCTAATAAGTTTGCCTTCAGGATTGATATCACCCTTACAGTTCAGATGATAACCTTTATTTCACCCTAATATGATAATTCAATCCCTAAAAACACGAAAAAAAAAGAGTTAGGATAAAATAAGATGTAAGAATAAATATTTCTGGATATTCTTTACCACATATTCTGCCTATATTTTCAATAAAAAAATCAACAAGTTTTTGTCAACTGGAAGTAAGGAGCAGCCTTAAAACTCAAACCGAACAGAAATTATTCCGTATATGAAGGGGTTTTCCCCCCTCCATAATATATTTCTCTCCATGGCAAAGTTTTTAGCACTTAAAAAAAAGTTCCCCGTTCTAATTAAAAAACCTTTGCGTTTCAGGGGTCGTTATTAAAAAATTGGCACAAGCAGTCAAACTTTAGCGTAAAGAGCAGGTATTGAGGAGGAAGAGAGGGAGGGTAATTCCTTCATCGTAAGTTAAAAATACCTCGATTTTTCTAATTTTTCCTCTCCCTTCAGCCCCTCAGATGGTCGAATCGAGGAAAAAGACTTTATCAAGTAAATTTTTGCAGACGCCTACCAATTGACATCGTCCTAGCGCGTCCAGAGGCACCAAACTCGCCAAAGCACTGAACACCACCCCATAACTCCCACAAAGAGAGAAGATCCAGTCTGGTTACGTCAATCACATATCTACGACATTTATAAGCGTTTTCCAAGATTTCCGGTTTCCCCATCCAACTCCCTCTAACGTCTACAGATCTGGTCGAGATTTGAACTAAGAGCTCTGAGACATGAGTTCCTTCTAAATATCAAATTTCATTAAGATCAGGTCACCCGTTCTAAAGTTAAAATGCCTAAATTTTTCTAATTTTTCCAAATTAACAACCTGCAGCTCCCCTAAAGAGAATGAATCCGTTCCAATTATGTCAATCACATATCTATAGCTTGTGCTTATTCTTTCCATCAAACTTCATCCCGATCTCTCCACTCTAAGCGTTTTCCAAGACTTCCGGTTTCCAAGATTTTCGGTTTCCCCCTCCAGCTCCCCCTTTGTCACCAGATCTGTTCGGTATTTAAAAATGAGAGTTCTACAGCACAAGATCCTTCTAAAGATCAAATTTCATTAAGATCTGATCACCAATTCGTAAGTTACCTCCCCCCAACTCCACCAAAGAGAGTGGATCTGGTCCAGTTATTTCCGTCACATATCTTGGACTTGTGCTTATTCTTCCCAACGAGTTTCATCCCGATCTCTCCACTTTAAGCGTCTTCCAAGATTTCCGCCATCCCCCCAATGAAACTGGATCCGGTCGGGATTTAAAATAAAAGATCTGAATTACGAGATCCGTCTAAATGTGAAATTTCATTAAGATCCGATTACTTCTTCGTAAGTTACCAATACCTCATTGTTTCTAATTTTTCAGAATTAATCCCCCCAACTCCCCCAAAGAGAGCAGATCGGGCGGTCGGATCTTAATGAATTTTAATATTTAGAAGGACCTCATGACTCAGGGCACTTATTTTAAATTCCGGCTGGCATTAAGCTTTTGATTTTCTTTTAAAAGCAATCTATTGATTCTTAGAATTTTGCCAGAGCTCATACCATATGAGCTCTTGGCTCTTGTTGATAACTTGTAATGCTTTTTCATGTTGTCTCTTTTTCTCGAATTGGCTTCTGATGATTGTTTCATGTTAAACAATGATTGTTTTCTATTTATTCTTAGAATTTTGCCAGAGCTCATACCATATGAGCTCTTGGCTCTTGTTGATAATTTGTAATGCTTTTTCATGTTGTCTCTTTTTCTCGAATTGGCTTCTGATGATTGTTTCATCCTAGAGTGGCAGCAAAATCAGCTGTAGATCAAATCTCTACCAACAACTTGCAGAGATTTGTTGAAATAAAGAATATAAGATAGCCACGAAAGCAAAGAAGAAAGCCAGAAACTGATTCCTGAAATATCCTTGTTATGAAACATGTTTAGTGTTAAGAAAATCAGAATCAGTTAAGAAGATCACTGCAAGGATGGCTATTACAGACCACCTGCCAACGTCGTATATTGTATCTTCATTGCCATACAAACAAGGATTATTTTTCAGGGAAATTTATTTTATATATTCGAGTGTGAAATACTTTCGTCGTAAGTGTTTTGTCACAGTGACAAAATATTTAAAGTATTTTGTCAAAATTCTATACCATTAGATTAGAATAATTAAATTTTGACTGAACTGACTTAATAATTCATTACTGAGTGGAATAGATAGGTTAGAGTGGTTCTAAAAGAAAATAAAGTAAATTGTATGTTAAGATTTTAAATTCTTTCACTACAAAAGGAAATACGTCCGATATTTATATGGATTTACTTTACAAATTAAAAGATAAAAAAATTGAGCTCATGGTTTACATTCCTTATGAAACACATTTTTTGGTGACAAGTCTATAGCTGTAACTTGCACCGAATCGAAAAGCTGCCTATTCGTTGGATTCATTAGTTTCAGATACATCTATTCACCAAGCAAAAATTATAACATTAACAAAATTTTTTTTTACTATTTGATTAAACTTGCACAGAAAAAGGAAAAGACACTCTTGCGGCTTAAGAGGTCAGAACGGTAGTAAGATGTGTTTGCAAATTCTGACAAAAGGATTTACTTTAATATGTTATGACTTTTAAACAAACTATTGTCATATTTCCCTGTTACCACGAAACAGAATTGTGAAAAAAGATGGCAAGTTTGTGAAGGCAAAAAATGACGAAGCGACGTAATTATGGCAATTCCGGCTGGTATTCTGACTGAAAGTGAAACTTTCTGAAAAGGATGTTAGTTCCAGTATTTTTGTTGGGATGAGCAAGAGTGATCACTATCCAGATAGTCAAGTGGCATGGGCTATATTATATTTTTTCTCCTATATTATTTGGGGGAGGGCAAATGCCCCCCTCCCAAAAAAATAAATAAAACAACGCCTCTGTCTGTGAAGTCTTCCCAAAATGTATCTTAAAAGCGATTTGGCAACCAAACATACGAATTTGGACCTCACACCCAAAACAGAAATCTCCCCCCCCAAATGAAGCAGTTTTTCATCAAGCGACGCAAAAGCTGCCTGCAAAGCGAAGTTTGATCCCTGTCAGAATGTAGCTGTAGCCACTTGAGGACAAAGCATCAGCTAACACTCCTCTTTTGTCGTAGTTTGCTTATAGTTTCATATTGTTGATCTTCCAAAACTTATTCAGCAAATCTCATCTCAAAGTTTAAGTGAAAAAAATTCTGAAATCCTTCGAGCAAATCTTAAACATTGATTATTAAGTAATCTGAGGTAATGAGTAAATATACTTTCAGGCGATTATAAAAATTCACCATTTTTTTTAAACCGGTAGATCTTTTGTAAACTTAAACAAACCCCATTGAATCCCCAGTCAACTGAAATGAATATTTTCATTCCTTTTCTAACTATCCATAGACTTAATGAACAAGTACTTTCTGAGTATATAAGTGTATTTATGAGTAAATTATAAAAAGTTGTGAGCATTAAATAAATATAGATTTTTCAAAGACAAGTTCCAAAACACCGGTATCAGTAAAAATTCACGGAAACAAAGAGAAGACAGAATAAAAGTGACCTTGAAAAACAATTTTCAAACGAATATATTTTTTAACTAAATTACTCTGATTATTTTTTAATTGTTCATCTACATTTTCTTTTAATCGTTTTTAATAATTTGTATACAACAAATCCTGCTCAGTGCTTCCACTATTCTTCAATTTATTATGGGTTTCCTTGAGTTTCCAGAAGAAGATTAAATTTTTAAGAAATTTTTCTGAAATGTATGGTTATCAAAAATTAACGTTACAAAAAATTCCGAATTTGTAGCCTATTTATTGTTAACGTCCGTGTATGTAAGTTATTTTTTTTGTTAGATTTCCAAGAACCCAAGTCACCTTATCCAGTAGGTTATTTTTGGAATTTGAGAACATTTACTTATATTACATCCCAAACTCCAACTGAACACAGGGTTTCATCAACAAGATCGGAAGAGATCTCGCGCTGCAATCATTGATGAAACATGTGATAAAATGTTGCAGCTGGAGATACCTAGAACACACCATCTAAACATTTATAAACCCACCTCCCAAAGCTGTCCTCCAGTGGTAGCCTGTAGGATCCACAAAGAAAAGGTAGGTCAAGAAAACGTGGGCTGCAGCACACCTGATGACAGAATGGTGGTTCTTTTCGAGTGCCACAGGCAGCCAATTGTCTTTTGACTAAATTCAGAGAAATCCCCAAAAATAAATAGGAACAGAAAACCACAGGGTAACAGAGCACCAAAGCATTTCAGTTTTTTTAACATTTTTAGTTCAAGGGCCACTACTCTTCCACTCTTTCTTGCATAAGGTAGGTTTAACGCTACCTATTTCCAGCCACCAAAGCTTCAAGGGGTGGCGTCATCCTATATGCTAAAAAAATTTGTATGCTCTTAGAATAACTTAAAGAATATGCAGATACAAAATACGAAGGTGCATTTAGCTGATCACCTTTTCAAAACTTAAACGTCGTAAGTCAATAAGGATTTACGCTCTCAGCCCAAAATATCAAGAACTTGCGACAGGTTTCTTTAGGAATAAGTTCAGTTCAGAACTCTTTCTCCATAGGGGATTATTTGCAGCAAGTCTCAACAGAAAAACTAATAGTCGGTGGGAAACAACTCGGGGGTGGGGAGTTGAGGATTTTGCACCCGAATTTTAAGACTAATTTACGGGTCAGAGTTTTTTTTTTAGATTTTTAGGAGAGATAGTCATTTTATCCGCATTTTACTACCAATTTGGGAGTCAAAGGAATATTTAAGAGGCGCTGGGGGGCGTTGAGACCCGATACACAACCATTAACGATCCAATAGAAAGCGAAGATGGTTTATTAGACCAGCTAGCGAAAACTATCACGAATAAAGACTAAAAAAGAAAGTTATTTAAATATTGAAAACGCTATTTTTGAAATAATTCATTCTACTCAATAAACTAGCGTTAAAAATTTGAGTCTGAGTTGTGATTTTGAAATTTTTGCAAAAGTACTATTAATTTTTCAGTTATTTATCACTAAAAAAAAGTGAAAAGTCGAAATTGGATATTGTATTAAGATCATGAGCATAATTACTGGAGTCTTGTGGTAAGAACTACTATTCTGAATCAATTGACAAAGGCTTATAGTCGTGAAACTGAAAACTTGAACAATTGATGTTGTTTGAAATTATAGATTAATTAATTAAAATTAAAGATTAAAAAAAATTATAAGCTTTCTTGTAAAGTTCACTTTCCCATTTAAAGCTTTAAACGTTCTTCAATATTTGAATTTCATTTCAAGTATAAATGGAAATGAAACAAGGACTAAAAAAGTATTTAGATTACATTTCCCTTGACAGAAATTATGATGCTTGATAGAAATTGTCCAATCTTGAAAGTCGACAAAACTAAGAAAATCCAAAGTCTATATGATTGGGTTCATGAAATCTTGTATTTGAGCATTTCAAAGCAGTGTACTTGTTTTTATATGTTAAATGTTTGCCTCGAGTATTTGGAAATAATATTTTAACACTTTTAAATATGAGTTTTATGTTTTCCTATTTCGAATCCTGTTCTTAAAACTTTTACCACAATGAACCAATGTCCTTAATAATGTTTTGGTAGTTCAGTTCTACAAGGTATTAGAGAGTTTATTTGCAAAAAATTGATTCCTTTTCAGACTTCTTTCCAGAAATTGCAATTCCTGTCGTTTTAGATTTGTTGCACAGAACCGGGACTCTGAGTTATTATTTAGCCACGTTTTAAAAATGTTGGACTATTTATTTTCTCCAGAAATTTACCTGGAGATCTCTTACTATTTCTTATTATCTTTTAATTATTTTATCACTTTGTTCTAATTATTCTTTTATTCTTATCATTTTTTGTAATTATTGTTGTCTACTTTACACTAATGCCATATTACTTTGACTCACTAAAATGAAGAACTAAATTCTTATAAAATACACCTTGAATAAATTCAAAATGAAAATTAAACTCTCTTTAAACAAAAATCCCTTGGAAGGTCAACTAAAAATATAAATTCAAAGTAGAAATGAAACTGCTCTATAAATAGAAGTCCCTTGAAACGTCAACTGAAAATATAAACCCAAAGGGAAATTAAACTTTTCCTTAAACAAAAATCCCTTGAAAGGTCAACTGAAAATATAACTTCAAAATGAAAATTAAACTCCTCTTTAAACAAAAATCCATTAAAAGGTCAAAAATCGAAGTTTCTTTAAAATAAATCAGTATTTCAACTCTTGAAAAGAAATTTGCATATCCAGAGACAAAATTTATATCTTTTCAATGACGATGAATTGAACGCCACGGCAAAAGTCTAATTCAAATCCTTTGAATTCGATTCAAATTTCTTTTTTGACTGTTGAAATACAATTGTATCCATTTCTACTATAAATTTTTACACATTACTCCTTAGTTTTGTTTTTTCCGCCTTTTTTGACTCGCCAGGGAACAATGAAGTTTTTTGTTATTTTTTCTTAGTATTTGGAGTCGAATAATAATAAAGTCAAAGTTCGTTGTCAATTACTTCAACACTGCTACTAGGATTTTCTGCACTAGAGTCTCTCTTTTCATTGTTATCATCAAAATCAGTAGTTTGTTCAGTTTGCGGAGACTTGCTCCATTTTTTCATAGCCTCAAAGACGGAAAATGGGCAGCTTCGGAAGGGACGTCCACAGCCTTTAGCTGTCACATTTCTCATACGGCCCACCTTTTCGGCTTCTAGGTAGTCATGAAGGAATTCATTTTCTCCTTGTTTAGGACTGAAAAAAAAAATTAAAGTTAAGATAGCGCAGAAAATACAGTCTAATACTTTCTTACAGGCAAAAAAGAGTATATTATCAAACGAAAAAAAATATAGCTTATCTGGTTTCTGAAGGCTAGTAGAATTTTTTCGAAGTTCCAATAAAAAGTCTAAAAATTAAAGCATACAAAGTGGCAACCAGTCCATTGTTAGACGAGGTGAGTCTTCTGCGCAACAAAATATTGTAAGACAAATTGAACGCGTGAAACTTAGGCAAATTGAATTCATAAGTATCTCAGTCTATCGCCACAAGACAGCTTAATTGAAACCACACGGAACGGTTTAATATGACATATATAATAGAATATGTGATTCCAAACAATAGACAATCTAAAAATACTGTTGCAATACGGAGAAAAGGAATATTTTAAAAAGAGATTAGACGGACGAAGCAGAAGATTGTCTCTGAGATAAGTCAGTGCCGAATTTAACTTTTTTGATAGTTGCGTATCAGTAGGCATCAATTCGATTTCTGTTTTGAACAGAAGCACTAAATTATTATTTTTGTGGAAAAGATGTTGCAACTGGGAAACGATAGTCCTTTCAACGTAGTTTTTTTTTATCATCGGTATCACTTTCAAGTTGTTTGTTTTGTTTTACCTTGGCTTGTCTTTTGTCACTATAAAAACATATCGCCGAACCTTTGTTTTTTAACTAAAATCTGGTAGGCATTGATGACCTTATCCAAGTCAAAATCCCAAGCCCAATCATCATCGCGATAATTTTCAGTTTTGATGCGTTTTGACTCTCACTGTCCAGGTTGATTTTCATCTAACTGCGCGGTTTTGCATTAGCTCTTTGATCAGCTTCCTCGGCTGTTTCTTCTGCCATTGTAGGATTTATACTAAAATTTCTCTTTGAATTAACTCTTTGAGCAGCTTCCTTTGCTGTTTCTTCTGTCATTTTAAGATCTATATTAAAAATTTCTCTTTGAAAGGCCTTCTTATATACTTATAATGACGTCATATACAGTCGACAAACATGACGTCAGTCGATAAACAACCTTATGACGGCATAATGCTCAATCCTTATAATGACGTCAGTTGACAAACATGCATGACGTCAGTCAACACACAAACAACTTATTTATTTATATATAGACTAGCTGTTGGGGTGGCGCTTCTCGCCCCCCCCCGCACTTAAGTCGTTACAATATATATATATATATATATATATATATATATATATATATATATATATATATATATATATATATATATATATATATATATATATATATATATATATATATATATATGTTTTTAACTACGTAAAACTTGCGAATATACAAAATTCTTCGTTGTCCCATTGTCTGTTCACATAAATAGATTGTCAGGTTCACCGACTCTTGAATATGCAAATTACAATTGTCCATGGAAAAAACAATCCGTTTTCAGATCTATACCTCATTATTCTAATGATTGCCCCTGAGCTTTGTTGATGGTGATTGCTAATCAAACATTCCCTATGTCCCTATCATCATTTATATATCCCCCCTGCCCCCCCCCCCCCCGGCGTCCCCATTATTTTCCTTTTTTTAGTTTTTTCTTTTCAGTTTTTAGTTTTTTTTTAGTTTTTACCTTTTTTTAGTTTTTTTTTTCTTCTTTAGTTTTTAGTTTTTACCTTTTTTTTAGTTTTTTAGCTTTTTTTAGTATTTTCTTTTTAGTTTTTTTTGTAGTTTTTACCTTTTTTAGTTTTTTTCTTCTTTGTATTAATGCTAAAGCCAAGGTTCGAACCTGGAACCTCTTGGACCTAGAACCTGGAACATAACGCTTTACTACCTCGCTACTTCGGCTTGAATACATTTACCTTTTTAGTTTTTTTATTTTTAGTTTTCTTTTTCTGCTTTATTTTTCAGTTTTTTCCTTTTTTTAGTTTTTTTCCTTTTTAGTTTTTAGTTTTTTTAGTTTTTTTATTAGTTTTTAGTTGTTTTTTTTTTGTTTTTTTTGTAGTTTTTACCTTTTTTTAGTTTTTTTTATTTTTTTTATTTTTTAGTTTTTAGTTTTTTACCTGTTTTTTAGTTTTTTTTTTAGTTTTTCAGCTTTTTTAGTTTTTTTAGTATTTTCCTTTTGTTTTTTTTTGTAGTTTTTACCTTTTTTAGTTTTTTTCTTCTTTGTAGTAATGCTAAGGCCAAGGTTCGAACCTGGAACCTCTCGGACCTAGAACCTGGAACATAACGCTTTACCAACTCAGCTACTTCGGCTTGAATACATTCGTTTTTGAATTGGTATATGATGAAATAATTCAGACGTCATATCCGGACAGACGGATGGACACACAAAAAAACAACTTATTTATATATATATATATATATATATATATATATATATATATATATATATATATATATATATATATATATATATATATATATATATATATATATATATATATATATATACTAGCTGTTGGGGTGGCGCTTCGCGCCACCCCAACACCTAGTTGGTGGGGGCGCTTCGCGCCCCCCCAAGCCCCCCCGCGCGCGTAAGTCGTTACGCGCCATATTAGTTACGCGCCATTGTAGTTGTGTCCCTATGTCCCACCTGTGAATATAGATAGATATATATATATATATATATATATATATATATATATATATATATATATATATATATATATATATATATATATATATATATATATATATATATATATATATATGTTTTTAACTACGTAAAACTTGCGAATATACTACATTCTTTGCTGTCCCATTGTCTGTGCATATAAATAGATTTTCAGGTTTACCGACTCTTGAACATGCAACATATAATGGTCCATGGGAAAACAATCCGTATTCAGATCTATACCTCATGATTCTAATGATTGCCCTTGAGCTTTGTTGATGGTGATTGCTAATCGACCATTCCCTGAGTCGCCATCGTCGTTTATATATCCCCCTGTGCACCCCGGCGTCCCCTTTGTAGTTATGTCCCTGTGTCCCGGTTGTCATTTATATTCCCTGTGTCCCGGTCGTCATTTGTGTCCCGGTGTTCCAGTCTGTGATTTCTCTTTGAGTTTACCGTTTTTTAGTTTTTTTTAGTTTTTTAGCTTTTTTAGTTTTTTTTCTTTTTAGTTTTTTTTGTAGTTTTTACCTTTTTTAGTTTTTTTCTTCTTTTGTATTAGTGTGAAATAATGCAGACGTCATATGCGAACAAACATGACGTCACCTGATCCATCCACAGATCCACACACAGACAACTTATTTTTATATATATAGACTAGCTGTTGGGGTGGCGCTTCGCACCACCCCAACACCTAGTTGGTGGGGGCACTTCGCACCCCCCCCAAGCCCCCCCGCGCGCGTAAGTCGTTACGCGCCATAATAGTTACGCGCCATTGTAGTTGTGTCCCTATGTCCCACCTGTGAATATAGATATATATATATATATATATATATATATATATATATATATATATATATATATATATATATATATATATATATATATATATATATATATATATATATATATATGTATATATATATATATATATATATATGGTTTTAACTACGTAAAACTTGCGAATATACAACATTCTTTGCTGTCCCATTGTCTTTGCATATAAATAGATTGTCAGGTTTACCGACTCTTGAACATGCAACATATAATGGTCCATGGGAAAACAATCTGTATTCAGATCTATACCTCATGATTCTAATGATTGCCCTTGAGCTTTGTTGATGGTGATTGCTAATCGACCATTCCCTGTCCCGGTGTCCCGGTCGTCATTTACATCCCCCTGTTTCCCCCGGTGTCCCCGTTGTAGTTGTGTCCCTGTGTCCCGGTCGTCATTTATATTCCCTGTGTCCCGGTCGTCATTTGTATCCCGGTGTCCCGGTCTGTATATACATTCGTTTTTTAGTTTTGTTTTTCTCCTTTATTTTTTTCCTTTTTTTTCTTTTTTAGCTTATTTAGATTTTTAGATTTTTTAGTTTTTTTATTAGTTTTTAGTTTTTTTTTCTTTTTAGTTTTTTTGTCCCGGTCGTCATTTATATCCCCCTGTTTCCCCCGGTGTTCCCGTTGTAGTTGTGTCCCTGTGTCCCGGTCGTCATTTATATTCCCTGTGTCCCGGTCGTCATTTGTATCCCGGTGTACCGGTCTGTATATACATTCGTTTTTTAGTTTTGTTTTTCTCCTTTATTTTTTTCCTTTTTTTTTCTTTTTTAGTTTATTTAGATTTTTAGATTTTTTAGTTTTTTTTATTAGTTTTTAGTTTTTTTTTCTTTTTAGTTTTTTTGTAGTTTTTACCTTCTTTTTAGTTTTGTTAATTTTTTTTTTTTACTTATGTCCTGGTCGTCATTTATACTCCCTGTGTCCCGGTGCTTTGTTGATTGCTAATCGAACATTCCTTTTGTCCTGGTCGCTTTCTCTTTGAGTGTCGTCATTTATTTTTTTATTTTTTAGTTCTTTTAGTTTTTACCTTTTTTAGTTTTTTTTAGTTTTTTAGATGAAAATTTTTTTTAGTTTTTTCCTTTTTTTCTTTTTAGTTTTTTATTGGTTTTTACCTTTATGTTAGCTTATTTTTCAGTTTTTTCCTTTTTTTTAGTTTTTTTTTATTTTTTATTTATTTTAGTTTTTTACCTTTTTTTAGTTTTTTTAGTTTTTTTAGTTTTTTTAGTTTTTTAGCTTTTTTACTTTTTTTATTAGTTTTTAGTTGTTTTGTAGTTTTTGCCTTTTTTTAGTTTTTTCAGTTTTTTTTTTAGTTTTTTATTGGTTTTTACCTTTATTTTAGCTTATTTTTCAGTTTTTTCCTGTTTTTTAGTTTTTTTTAGTTTTTAGTTTTTTTAGTTTTTTACCTTTTTTTTAGTTTTTTTAGTTTTTTTAGTTTTTTAGCTTTTTTATTTTTTTTATTAGTTTTTAGTTTTTTTTGTAGTTTTTGCCTTTTTTTAGTTTTTTTAGTTTTTTAGCTTTTTTATTAGTTTTTAGTTTTTTTTGTAGTTTTTGCCTTTACAAAAAAAAAACGCATCAATGAGTTGTTTCCATTCATTTTCTTATGTTGTTACAAGCCGGACAGACATTTTTTGGTTGGGGGAGGGGGGTTCAAACCTTGTATATCCCCATGGAAATGGCCTTGGTCCTGGTGATAAAAACGAGTAGGAGTCAAACAACTCAACGGTATGTAACAAATACAAAAATACTGAAAAAAAGAGACACCTGTAATTATTAACAAACAAAATTTTCTTTAAATAGAATACTAATCAGGACTAACTATAATCAGTATTTAAATAGGATCTTTATAAGGTATTACCTATTGAAAAATATACAGGAGGAGGGATCTAGGAGTAACGTCGATTTTTTTGACCGAAGAAATTTTGTCCAAATTAAGTATTTTTATTAAATGCTATTCAAATATCGCAAAAAAAGCAACTGAAGCGGAACAAGTTTCATATATAAAGTAAGGTAACATTAAGGAAATGACTCAAGCTAGTCCGCGAGATTTTTTTTTAGAGTTGTTAATTTATTAAGGGTTGGGGTGGATTGGAAACCAAAATCAAAAACTAAAATCATGCAAAATTTACAGGATATTAGAAAAGGAAACATAAGAAGGGAGAGACAAGAATCTATGAGTAAATTCTATATTTTCGACAAAGAAATTTTGTCCAAGTAAATATAAAGCTTTTTTTCTTTATTTACTTTCCCTTTATTTACTCATGCAAAACACAAAAATATATACCACAGTTATTAGCATAAGTTGGTTATAGATTCACACTGTCAAATCAATCTGAGACCGGTGCAAAGCAAAAAGCACCGGATGGAGACTCTTTTGAACGTTTCACCACCCAGGACATATTTAGAATTGGGTGTTTTAACACCACCACGTTTTTTCACCACCGTATGTTTTCTGCCACCCAGGAAGTCTTGCATCGTCAAGAGGATTAGTTGGGTCAGAATAGACGGGTTAGGTTAGGCTAGTCTATGCCAATATCTATGTTTTTGTCTATCTATATCTGTGTCTATGTCTATGTCTGTTCTTATATCTATGTCTATATCTATTCTAACCTATCTGAATTAAAAGGTGGCGGAAAATACATGGTGGCTGAAAACCGCGGTGGCGTTAAAACACTGCTACCCATGTTTAAGATCATGTTTTTTCCTATCATATTCTGCTATCATGCTAATTTTCCCTGTCATACTATGAATTAATGTAGCCACTGGAAATACATTTGTGTTGTAGGGGCTAGTACCTATCACTAAGGTTGACAAAACCCAAAATTAGCGTTAGCGGGGACATGGCAAAATCTAGGATTTTTGTTGGGGGAGGGGGTTACAAAACAACTTTAGAAAACCTATGAAGAATCTGCTCATATACATTTTTGTTACTTTTTTGCGAATCGGACGAAATTTTCAGGAGGGATCTTCAAACCCAATACCCACCCTCTGAATGTTGCCCAGGGGGTATATTTTTTCAATTTTTCAACGAAAAAATAGTATCTTCCAGAATTAAGCGGGGAGAGTTGTCCCATCTCCCTTGGTTAATACCCTTTTTGTACCACATTACAGGGATTGAACCTATCCCCCTTCCTCTGGGCATATGTGTTTAATATTATATTCAAAATCACAAACAGTATATGGTCCATGATAGTTTTGTCTTCGGAAGTCAGTGCATTAATTAGGCCTTTGTCATTAGGTTTTTGTGTCAATAAGGATCCAGGCGCTTTCTCATAGGGTATGGAAGTAGCGTAATTAAAAAAAAAGCTTGAGCTGTTATTTGGCTGGAGATTAGCATTGGTAGAATGTTTTGTCTAAGTTGCGCCAAAACTATCAAAGCAAGTTATTGAACGGATAAGACTATTGGCAGGATGGTTGGCTCGTAGAAATTAATGGGATGCATCAGCACTATCTTGTCACGGTCTTAATATTTGAGTAGCCAGTAGGGACCAGTGGCCTTTGTGATTGTGGAAATGATTGAATAGGAAAAACTGACAAAAATTTAGAATCACTGGTTACCCATTGGCCAACATCAGTAAACCATTTTTGCCAGACAAAAATAATGAAAAAGGAGTCATAAATATCAATTTATTACTGGTATTCATGCATCAAAATCCACATAAAGAAGCTGTTTTAAAGCCTTTGCCATAATGGCAACCATACGTGTACTCAGGTTTGGAGAGAAGGAAAAGGTTATCCTGGGGCTTGTCCAAGGGAGAAAGGGTCAAATCGAAGAAAAACCATTTAGGTCAATTCTTTAAAATCTTTCTTGTGTACAGGGGGTAATTAAAAATTCTACCTATCTCCCTCTGCGTGCAGGTACTGTGAAAAATAATATTACAAGCAGCTGAAAGTCTAATTGTTAATAATACATCAATAAAACGCTGGGAACTAATTTTATAGCCTTTATGGACCAGCTGGCACTCTCAACATACACTTGAATATATAGTTTAAATGAATCCGTATTATATTCATCTTATTACTATTTTTTTATTACACTGGCTATGCGTGACTTGTAACTACTAGCAGCCATATGTTAGCGTGTGTACCAGTATTTAGAAATTTAAAAAATCATATTTCTATATACAACTGTAATCTCATTTCAACCTTAATGAGCTAATAATATTTTCATAAAGAAGTATATTACAAGAGATGAAAAGTTTTTTCAACAAGTTGAACAGGCGAGGGTTTAAAAGTTTCCGCTGGGATAAAACCAAAATTTTACTAGTCCAGTTGGTTGAAACATGTTAATGCACTCTTGTCCTCCCTTGAAATGTTACCTCTTGAGAAAAAAGATGAGAAAACAGATGTCGGAAGATTCAAGACCCGTCTCTTGGTTAAGTAAAGATATGAGAAAATGAAACATAAGACATGAAATAAATATAATATTTAAAGCATTAACAAGTGTGGTTAAAAGTGAAGAATTTAGGTGCATATTGTTTTTAACCGACACTTGACACAGAGTAAACCCAGAATACGTTGAGGAAATAGTTCCCAAACAGGTCATAATGCAAAAATTGACTTAAATCGTTTTATAAAAACAATTTTTTGTTGCTCAAGTCATGTTTGGATGTTTGCTTACTTAGACATCAATACCTAAAACTCGACCAATCAACACTGCTCTTAAAACATGAACTTGTATGGGCGAAAATGAAGAAGCCTTGATATTGATCAAACAATTAGTTGCAACAGACTGTAGTAAGGAGCAACCCGGTTCAATAGTAGCCTTAACTCTAAAAACCGAATTTTGATAATGATAGTTACATCAAAAGAATTGCATTTTTCACATTGATTTTATATATATAAGTCCAATCAAGTTTAGTCTTATCTATCACAAGTTACGAGCCTAAGAGAATTTGTCTTATTTTAGAAAATAAGGAAATACACCGCTTAAGAGTCATAGAATCTTAACGAAAATCAAACCATTAGAATCAGCATATCAGAAAACCCTACTGTAGAAGTTTCAAGCCCTTATGTACAAAAACGTGGAATTTTGTATCTTTAGCCAGAAGACGGAACACGGATGTGTGTTTATTTGTTGTTTTTTTTTGTTATTTATTCCCAGGGGTGATCGTATAGACCCAGTGGTCCTAAAATGTCGCAAGAGGGCTGATTCTAAAGAAAATTAAAAGTTCTAGTGCTCTTTTTAAGTGACCGAAAAAATTAGAGGGTGCCTAGGCCCATGTTCAATGATAGCCATTGTATTCAACATAGTCGAAAAACCTGATAACTATGTCTTTAGGGACGACTTACTGCCCCGCAGTCCCCATGCAAGGGGCTTAATTGATTAATTTGAATAAATAGCTGAAATTACTAAAAATACTTTAGTTTTAAGAGTAAGGTATTGCGGAGGAGATAGCCCCCTTGTAAACAGAATAATTTTTGTTCATTTTATGTTTTAATGCTGCTCCTTACTTCCAGCTGAAAACAAATTTTGTTTTGTTTATTTTCTCATTGTTTTCTAAGATAATGGTAGAAAATCCAGACCTCCTCATGGAAATTCTCTTTTCTCGTGATGTATTCCTCCATGGAAAGTTCTTCCCAATTAACCCCCTCCCCAAACCAACCCCACCTCCCCTCAACACACAAAATTCCCCCTGAAAACGTCTCTACACTTCCCAATAACCATTGCTATATGTAAACAAAAGTCAAAATTTGTAACTTGCATTTCCTCCCCCGGGGACTATAGAGGATTAAGTCGTCCCAAAAGACATAATTATTAGGTTTTTCGACTATACTGAAAAAAATGGCTATCTCAAAATTTTGATCCGGTGACTTTGGAAAAAAATGAACTACTCTTTGAATTAAAAAAAAAGGAATAGTTGTGGGAAAAGTCAAAATCATGGTTAATTGTAGAAAAAGCAAAACAGATTGGGTCGATACGATCAACCCTAATCAAACTTTGGAGATTTTTGGACCTCTTTAGGACATCAAAATTTGGACATCTAATCAAATTTTGGAGCCATTTTGTTTAGTGTAGTTGAGAGTTCTGGAAACTATGTCTTTGACAACCCCAATACCTTTTCAGAACCAGAACATAATCTACACTTTACTAAAAAAATTTAGTTTTTTAAAATCATACCAGAAATAGCCAAGGAAAACTCAAAACGAGCAAAAATTAACATGAATTGGGCTGACATCCCCCATGCCTTCTCAAGAACCAAACATAATTTGCACTTCACAGAAAACAAATACATTTAAAAGGTTTTTGCTTTGTCTTTACTTGCTGAAAATGTTTTTACTAGATATATGAAGGGGGAAGTCTTCCCCCCTTGCACTCCAATACCAGCATGAGAGTCTGGTGCCCTTTTCAAGAGTAACAAGAGATTGGAGGGTAAGCAGCCCTTCTCTCAAGCCCGTTCATTTTTCAAACGCATCCAGTCGAAATTCTTAGACAGCCATTGAGTTCAGCACAGTAGATTGGTCCAGCAACTATGTTTTTGGGGATAATAGCCATGTCAACCCCCGAAATCATGCAATTGGTCCATTATGCTTTAAAACTAAATGTTGCTGTATCATTCTTTCTATATACACCTTATATGCCCCCAGGGTATAACTTATAACCCTTGCCCTGATGGCTCTGGGGGTTTGTCTCAAAGACATAAATTCCAAACCTTTCAATTACGTTAAAAAAAATGGCTATCTCAAAATTTTTAGTGGATGGTGTTTGTGGAAATGGTGGGCGTGGGATGGGGGTTAGTTGCTCTCTATTTGCTTTTCGACTATTGAAAAGGGTTCGCCGGCCTTTCAATTTCCAATCGAATAAACTGTTTTCTAACTTTCTAATAGAACAAAAGACCATGTCAAAATTAAAATCAGACAAATTTTGAGTAAATACGAGTTTTGTGTGGGGGAGGGGGTATCCACTCTCCGATGACTCTGAATCTTAAACAGAGTACAAGAACTTCTGATTACTAATCCAAGGTGCCCCCTCCAAAGTTATTTTTGACTATTAAAAAGGGGCACTGGCTCTTTAAAATTCCCATCGAATGAGCTGTTTTTGAAGTTTCTTTGACAATAAATGGCAATTTCAAAAAAAAAATTTCAGATGAATTTTTGGAAAACACGAGTCGTGTGTGTGGGGTAGGGGGTGGGGATATCCACCCTCCAATCACTCTGAATCTTAAAAAGAGCACATGAGCCTCAGATTACGAATCCAATGTGCCCCCACCTATAATCATTTTTGACTATTAAAAAGGACACTGGCTCTTTCAATTTCCCATCGAATGAGCTGTTTTGAAGTTTCTTTGACAATAAGTGGCCATCTCAAAATTTCTATCAGATGAATTTTGTGAAAACACGAGTCGTGTGCTTGTGGTGGGGGGTATCAACCCTATGACCACTTTGAATCATAAATTGCCGATCCAATGAGCCCCCTCCAAAGTTTATATGATCACTTTTTCGATATTCGCCTTATATAACCCCCGGGCATAATTTGAAGCCCTTGCCCTGAGGGGTCTAGGGGGGGGATGTCATCCTCAAAGATGTAAATTCCAGACCTTTCAATTATGCTGAGCAAAATGACCATCTAAAAGTTTGGATGGGATGGGCTTAGGGAAATCGTGGGTGTGGGAGCGAGTTTAGTAGGCTTCCAATCACTTTTAACTATTAAAAAGGGTACTAGCCCTCTCAATTTCCAATCAAATGTGCTATCCGACAATTCCGACAGTTATTGATCGCGATATTTAGTTCAGCATGGTATTTAGCATTGGCTCTCCTGGCACGTAAAAGGGCTCTGGCGACGGGGGAACTGCACCTCTCCTGCTTGCAAATTAGGGTTTCGTTAATATCCTATTAAGCCGCTTTACGTCTACACTCGTTAAATGCTCAAAATTAATAATATTTCTCAATCTTTTACTGGTCTCAATTTCACTATTTGCACAATCGAAATAGATTCAGAGTTTAATCCAGTTTATGTCCTCACAGTTCAAAGACCAAATCAATACTGTGTGTCTGGGAGGGGGATATCCACCATTTGATCACTCTGAATCTAAAAATGGACACTAAAACTTCAGATTACTAATCCAATAACCCCCTTCTGAAGTTTATAGGATCACCCTTTCTGTAAAAACTTTAAATTCCCCAGGGCATAACTTACTACCCTTGCCCTGAGGGTTTTGGGGGGTTGTCACCCTCAAAGACATTATTTCTGGACCTTTCAATCATGTTGAACAATATGGCTATCTTCGAATTTTGAATGGATCTGTCCGGAAAAATGGTGGGCATGGGAGGGGGTTAGTTACCCCCGATCACTTTTGACTGCTAAAAAAAAGCACTAGCCCCTCCTTTTTCTTTGAAAAACTTATTTTGTTGAAAAAGTATGTATTTTAATTACTTTCTAATAAAATATTCATTAATGTTGTCTTTTTGCTTATTCGTCAAAATAAATTAACATCTCAGGATTTCAATAGGCTTATAAAACTCAATAAATAGAACTCTAGATGGGAATTTTTCTATCCAACATTTTTGTAGGAATCTAATTGATAAATCATGGATAAATTATTATTTTGGGTTAATTTGTTTCCAACTAAAGTAAGCAATAGACAAAGTGGGGACCTTTATTTATTTACATCATTGTAAATTACATCATTTACTCATTTACAAAATTGAAGTTTATGATTTTTGCATCTGGCATCAACTGCCTAGTCTCTACAGTTTTTTTTTCCATAAAAAAACGAATAATAGCTGATATTTCAAATGTTTGGGGGGGGGGAGATAAGTATTGGACGCCAATGTCTTCAGCTTTTTTTTAATCTGTCTTTTGCTAGTTCTTTCTTGTTATTTAGAGGGCTGAAAATTCGTCAAAACTGACTTAAAATAAGCTATTACTTTCAAATAATATCAAACAGATATTTACTGTAAAACGTATTGTAAAGGTAAATACGGCGGACAACGGAAAAAATAAAAGAAAAAGAGACGAAACTAACTTCATAACAGGTAAATAGAAACAATACCAATGAGTGTGGGTAACTTCTAATAGTTGAAACAGTTTCTATTGGCATCTAGCGTTTGACAATGCTTGGTATGTTTTCAGTGTAATGATAAGAATAAGTAGTTTAATTTGTATAATTGGTGAACAATCTGATCTCAGTTTCTGACAGAAATACAGAGTTTGAATTTGTCGCCAAATATCAGATTGTAATTATAGTTGGCTTTTCTTTTGTTTTTGTTGACACTAGCGTCAGTTTCCACTCTCGTAAGTTATTCATACTCTTTGTATTACACTTCAATAAATAATACATAATAGCAAATTATATTGACACTGCTTAAAACCCTCAGTTTTGCACGACGAAAAGCGTCGTACTAAGAAAAGAGTTTCAAGAAAAGTTTGCTATCTTTCTCTCATGTTTTCAGTTAATGAAGCTATAGCTCCCTAAGGATCGACTACTCTGAATCTCCAAACTATTCTTTGCTTTCGGGTCAATTGACGGAGTTGAAGCAGTTATTTAGCCAACCTGAAGAAGCATAAAACAAGTTTGATGCATTTTACTTATTGAAAATCTTCCAAATATCTAGAAGACCTGGAATTCTCCAAAGAGCCGAAAGACCTAGCTGACATTAATTCCTCCAAGAAATGTAGGAAGGAGCGCCCCCTTCCTGACGCAAAGACAAGTAAAAAGCCAAAGCAAAGTAGAATTAGATCAACGTTGGCAATTCTTCAGGTGCGACACCGTTGGTGCTGCCCCGGTCACTCCCCCCCCAACAGCGGATCTGTGGAGGAGAAACACTATGGTTAGGTATCCAAAGAATAATTTACTAGTGTACAATGCCACTTTATTTGCCATTGAAACAGAAACATACTAAAATGGTTTAAGTTTCTTTAAAAAGACAATAAGATAAAATTTAAAATGTTCTTTATGCGAAAATAATAAGAAAAGTCTGAATATTTTGGCTTCACAATCGGAAGCCTTTATCAACGGAAAAAAAAAGTTAACTTAAGCGAAATATACGAGCGAAAAAAAAACTAGAAAACACAAACGCTACAAAAGAAGCAGGAAAGGAACTCACATTTAAACAAAATCCAATCTGGTATTTCAACAAAGCACCAAAGCACAAAAAAAGCACAAGACAAAATATCTGCTACATATTATTGTGCGTCCGAATCATTTTCTGATATGGGATTCTAGCAAAATGAACATTCTTTTTATTTATAAATCTTACGTATGCCTAGGTTCAAATCAAATATAGGCTAAACGACTATTACGCTTGAAAAAGTGAATGAATATTATGTATTTCTAACGAGCTCGTGCCAGATTAGGAAGTCAAGAGATTCACTTAATTTTTCAATCATAGAGGTTCCTTAACCTGTATTTGATTTTAAAACAGGACAGAATCTATTCATCTTAGTTCAACAGTTGATGTTCTTGCCGTGGGCCAACTTACTAAGATTTCGACTTAGAGCTCTGTTAAAGCTCCAATTCTTTGACGGTGGGTCCAGGTAACCATCGCATTAGTTAATCAATTTTTTGACACTGGTCCAAATTTGATTTAAAGAAAGGCTCTATGGCTCTGTGACTGCATAACTTTAGATAGCCCTCTCCAACATAGACTACAAGACTCCTCTTCAACTCACACACTCTAGGTTTAGTCTCTACTACTAGTGAAAACCACTCTTTTGACCCCGGGCAAGAGTTAAACGTAGCTTTCCACAATCTAGTCTTACTTTCATCAATCCGGCCTGAGGTCCACACACTTTTGGTGATAAGATCGGTGGCTAAATGCTTACCACTTACTAGCAATTACCTGAAATCGACAGACTAGAAAAAAAAACAAGGCAAGACCAAAGTGTTTCTCCTGTAACAAAATGTTATTCAATGTTGCTTAGGGTCGGGGACTGTAATTTTCCTGTGCAAGGTATGCGATTGTGCTCATTCCAATGCTATAACTTTCATTTTAATCTGAGGCCATTTTCGAGGGTTTTCAGGCTTTTTTTTGAAATCACCATAAATTTCTTTTCCTAATAAACTTTTACATAAGACGAACCGAAATAGTAGTCACCGTTCCTCAATAAGTGTCGGATGGCAATTTTTTTCTACTTGGCAGTTTTTTTCTATACAAATGTTTTAACTTTTAGTTCCTATGGGGTGTGGTTCGTTCTTTAATAGGTCGTAGCTACTGCTGCAACCATGATTTTTGCTATCCCGGTCATGGTAACAAACCTTTATTAAAATTTTATGTCAAGATAAGACCCTGCTAGAGGATACTAACACTGGGCATTGCCAAACGGTATAAAGCAACCGAGTTAATTAAAGTTTTTACTGTAAAAAATGAGAGCATTAAACTATAGTTGGTGTAGCTGAATTTTTGTGAACAGAAGGAAGGGAGGGGGTTACATCAAGGAATGGTCATTGGAAATTTTGAAATCCAATTAATCGTTATTTTGTCAATTTCTTCATCTTAAGAGCATTTGATCTCTAAAAACTAAATTTGCGAGCCTCAATGTCGGCTGATCGTGTTAAAGACAAAAATCTTATAGTGAATTCTCCCAGGGAGCTAGTCAATATTGAAATCTATGAAATCTAATAGATGGTAGGATTTGTAAAAACCAATTAGATATGAACAATCGCTTTGAAATTAGCCATGAAACATTACTCTACGATGGTGTGATAGCCTGCTAATGTTGCAGTAGCTTGCTGGTAAAGAGACAATTTATGAAACCTGCTACCGGGGTTGGGAGGGTGGTATGCTTCAGTATTTCTTGTAAACCTCCAGTTAATGGTTATGGAATGTAATTATTACAATGGCACCATTTTATGCTTCTAAGTTTTTTCACTTCGGAAGTGGCACCAAAAGTGTTGTTTTTAGTGCTATATCACACTTATGTGTGTAGAATTGATAAAACACACATAGATATGAGCCACAGCTATCAAATAATTCATTTAAAGTTCTGGTAATCCAGCTTTTCCGCTTGAGACATGGCACCAAAAGTGTCATTCGTCACTTTCAGACGGTGGGAGTTAGAGGAATGACGTAGATATGAGGAAAATCTTTTATATGAGCTATTAAAGACCTATCTACGGTGTCTGGTAGCCCACTAGCGCCACCCCTTGCGAAATGGCACAAAAAGTTTTATTTTTAGTACCATATGACACTTGCAGGTGGCGGAATTTATAAAAAGTACGCGGATATGAACAATAGCTTATAAATGAGTCATTAAACATATCTCCATGATGTTTTGGTAATCTGTTAGCCCTGGGAAAAAAAATGGGGTGACCCATCAGTGCTGACCATCCAAAAAAGTGATTTTCCCTATTGTTCAAGGTAGGGGACTGTAATTTCTATTTGTATGTTTTTTTATAATGCTGATTCTGATGTATCATTTCTCATTTTGATCCGACGCCATTTTCAAGGGGCTCCAGGTTTTTTCTTCTAAAGCACCATAAATTTATTTTCGTAATAAACTCTTACTTTTAAGATAAACCGAAATTATAGTTATCGTTCCTTAATAAATTCTGAATAGTATTTTTTTAATAGGCATACTTTTTAATTGGGAATTTTTAACGAGTTCTTTAACTTTCGGTTACTATGGGTGTGGTTCACTCTTTATTTGGTTGCAGTTAATATTGCAACCATTATTTGGTTTGTGTCTGTATAATATTCCCTACCTTTTAATTTTATCCTATTAAGAATTGCTCTACTGTCGATAGTACTAGCGCTGTATGTTTGTACAATCTGGCTCTGTAGTTTCAATCGAGTTTTTCAGGTTTATGAACAATGGCGTAATTTCTTCAAAATCTTAGGGGGGGGGGGCAAAGTTTTAGCCAATTTTTCTAAATCAAATGAAAATGATAGTTAAAACCAAAAAATGAGCCATTTAGTCCCATAATGGCAAAGATATACTAAAGAACATTGACCCGTTTCTGTGGCTGCTTGAATAATGAAGACTTGTCCTAGTTTTGACAAGATTTTTGAAGAAACTAGGTTTCAGCTGGGGGGGGGGAGTCAAAATGGGGTCTGGGGCCAATTGCCCCCTGACCATTAGTAAATTACGCCCCTGTTATGAAGGAAGGCCATGACAAACCTCGTTGATAGCCACCAGTGAATTGCTAAAAAAGAGTTCACCATGAAATTAAGCTTACCTTGAAACAATAAGAATAAATTTTTAAACCCTCTGTGTGCAAAAATAGTACCTTGGTGTTTTCCTGTAAAAGATAGTCACTTGCATTTGTTCTTCCTTTTTTTCATTGTTTTGGGTAGACGATAGTCGTATCAATTCAGTAGCCGTATAATATAAGAATAGGGCTCATTCAAATAAAGATATAAGGTTTTAGAGCTTTTTTTTTTAAATAACCAAAAAGTTTTGCTACAACAAAATAATTTTCTTGGTCTTTTTCTGTCGGTAAAAATACAATTTTTGCCCGAGAGTGCCAAAATACTATAGAGTGAAAATTCTTAGTATTTATGTGAACATACAGATGGTAGCATATTTTGTCCGTACAACATTAGCAAACTAATTTTGCAACAAAATAATTTTCTGGGTGCACCTGCAATCATTGCAATGTAATATTGCCATTATTTTGGGTGGTCATGAGCGGGACGTGCAACCTTCGGGTGACTATAGTTTAGATCCTTAATGTTGAATTAAATAAAAAAACAAGTTTTTTTTAGCTGAAAGTAAGGAGCGACATTAAAACTTAAAACGGACAGAAATTACTTCGTATATAAAAGGGGCTTCTTCCTCAACAACGCCCCGCTCTTTACGCTAAGGTTTGACTCTTTCTCTCAACTCTGCTTTTTAAACAGTAAAAAACTTTAGCGTAAAGAGTGGGGTGTTGATAAGGAAGCAGCCCCTTTCATATACGTAGTAATTTCTGTCCGTTTTATGTTTTAATGTCCCCCCTTACTTTCAGCTAAAAAAAAACTTGTTTTTTTTATTTGAATATCTGAACGTTTTTGAATCAATACATGTTTTGATTTTGGCTCTAAGCAGAGGAATACTTAACACGAAATTTGCAAGTTTTTTTGGCTAAATGGCTTTCTCATAGTTTTGATCAAATGATTTTGAGAAAAAAAGAAACGGTGGAGGAAGCCTAATTGCAGTGCGATTTTTTGGTTACTTAAAAAGGCAACTAGAACTTTTAATGTTTTACGAATGGTTTTATTAGTAAAAGAAAAACGTAACTTATAAATTAGCTCTTTACACTAAAGATTAAATTTTGTCCCAATTCATTAAGAATGACCCCTGAATCACAAAAGCTGTAGAATAAATAGTTGAAATCACTAAAAACACTTTAGCGTAAAGAGCGAGGTATTAGGAGGAGGTGAGCCCCTCATATGCGTAATAATTCCTGTTCGTTTTAAGGTTTAATGCTGCTCCTTACTTCCAGTTGAAAAAACTTTTCATATTTAATTTTTCATTGTTTTTTTTTTAAATAATGCTAGAAAATCCTACTCTCCCTTCATGGAAAGTTTCTTCCCCTATGACAAATTCCTCGATTGAAAGTTCCTTCAACATATCCCCATCTTGTCAACCCCTCCCCAAACCAAAAAATCCCCCTGAAAACGTCTGTACACTTCCCAATAAGCATTACTATATGTAATCACTGGTCAAAGTTTGTAACTTGCAGCCCCTCCAACAGGGACTGTGGGGGAGTAAGACGTCCCTAAAGACATAATTATAAGGTTTTTCGACTATGCTGAATAAAATGGCTATCTCAAAATTTTGATCCATTGACTTTGGGAAAACAATTAGCGTGGGAGGGGGCCTAGATGCCCTCCAATTTTTTGGTTACTTAAAAAGGACACTAGAACTTTTGATTTCCGTTAGAATGAACCCTCTCGCAAGATTTTAGGACCACTGGGTCAATACGATCACGCCTGGAAAAAAAAACAAATAAACACGCATCCGTGATCTGCCTTCTGGCAAAAATTACAAAATTCCACATTTTTGTAGATAGGAGCTTGAAACTTCTACAGCAGGGCTCTCTGATATGCTGAATCTGATGGTGTGATTATCGTTAAGATTCTATGACTTTTAGGGGGTGTTTTCCCCTATTTTCTAAAATGAGGCAAATTTTTTTAAGCTCGTAGCTTTTGATAGGTAAAACTAAACTTGATGAAACTTGTATATTTAAAAGCGACATTAAAATGCAATTCTTTATATGTAGCTACTGGTATCAAACTTCCAATTTTTAGAGTTTTGGTTACTATTGAGCCGGGTCGCTGCTTACTACAGTTCGTTACCACGAACTTTGAAAATGACGTCACATGCACTCAAAGAGCAAAAGAGATACATGATAGAATTTGTAATGAAGTCATACGTTGTATAAAAGGTGTTGCATTCAGACAGTATTGTTAATTAATATAAAACGCTTAAGTGTAAAACATATCAATAAAAATTAACAAGTATACACAAAATGCACTACATTATTATTGGGCAGCTTCCAACTACCATACATAAAATATTGATGGTCTTCCCTAAAAAAAAAAAAAAAAAATTCATGAGAAGAAAATAATTAATATCAATCAAAAGGAAAAATAGGAATAAGAAAAAATCGAAAAATAGACTAAGGTTTAAGCTAAGCTCTCACTAAACATAGTTAAAACAATACCTTAGACTTTGACTCTGTTTTATTGAAAAATATTTAAAAACGTCCATTAAAAGGGCTTAAGACGGGAAAATGTTCTTATATGTGCCTAGTGGACACGTTTGCAATCGTATGGGGGGGGACAATTATCATGTACTATAGATGTAAGTAACGAAAAAAGCCAATGGGAAGTAATTACTCGTACTTCTTAGCTCCTGTCTGTATTTCTGTACACTTTTATCATGAATTAGCCCTTCTACAGCTGTTATTAATTGCAATTTTATTTTAATTTGAAATATTTGACCATAAATCAAACTTCATAGTTTCTCCATGACTGATTTGATACAAAAAGAACTTTAGTGGACACAAAAAGTAAATAGGATAAAATTTCTTATAAAATCGGAAACAGATTCAAATAATTCACCCATAGTTATTTATTGAAAAAAGCTAAATGTTCATTCACTTCTTGAAAAACAATTATTTTAAAACTTATACTAATTTGTTAGATAATTTTAGTTCCTATTGAGGATATTGTTTGTGCAGATCGGAAGAAAAGAAAAAAAAACTACAACCAGCTTAATAAGACTTTTGGTGGGTTTTGACTTGGTGTGTTTTCTTGGTTATTTTTAAGATTATGATAATTTTGCGCTCTATGTGTTAGAGGAATAGTATACATTATTATATACGCAACGGATTTTGTTGATGAATATAGAAGAATCATAAACCCCAGAAACTTGATTTTTGGCCATATGTTAAGCTTAGATAAAAAGTTACAATAGGAGGAAATTTCAATCTGTGACTTTTTCTAAATTTTGAAGCTGTTTCTCCTGTTTAGTTCATACAAAATTTATGTTGCTGACACAAAGTCCTTGAACATTTAATGTAAGATTAGGAAAATTTTCATGTAAGTCAACCCGTAGTCAACCTGCGTGTGTTCCCCAGCGAGAACCTCCAACAGGTACGACTCTAGTTCGGCATTGTGAAGGGACACGCATGCACGGAGAGGTGTAGCATAAATGGGAGACAGTAACAACGGCCATCAAAGGGGTAAAATTAACCTTGACTGGGCTGCCCACTTAATTGGACAGTCTGTCTTGGCTTTTTTCTACAATTGGCCATGACTTTGACTTTTCCTAAAACTATTCCCTTTTTTTAAATTCAAAAATCAACGGAGAAAGGGGTCTAATTAATCTTGACTGGGCTGCCCACTTAATTGGACAATTTGTCTTGGCTTTTTTCTACATTTGGCCATGACTTTGACTTTTCCCACAACTATTCCCTTTTTTTAAATTGGGAAAACAATTAGCGTGGGAGGGGGCCTAGATGCCCTCCAATTTTTTGGTTACTTAAAAAGGACACTAGAACTTTTGATTTCCGTTAGAATGAACCCTCTCGCAAGATTTTAGGACCACTGGGTCAATACGATCACGCCTGGAAAAAAAAACAAATAAACACGCATCCGTGATCTGCCTTCTGGCAAAAATTACAAAATTCCACATTTTTGTAGATAGGAGCTTGAAACTTCTACAGCAGGGCTCCCTGATATGCTGAATCTGATGGTGTGATTATCGTTAAGATTCTATGACTTTTAGGGGGTGTTTTCCCCTATTTTCTAAAATGAGGCAAATTTTTTTAAGCTCGTAGCTTTTGATAGGTAAAACTAAACTTGATGAAACTTGTATATTTAAAAGCGACATTAAAATGCAATTCTTTATATGTAGCTACTGGTATCAAACTTCCAATTTTTAGAGTTTTGGTTACTATTGAGCCGGGTCGCTGCTTACTACAGTTCGTTACCACGAACTTTGAAAATGACGTCACATGCACTCAAAGAGCAAAAGAGATACATGATAGAATTTGTAATGAAGTCATACGTTGTATAAAAGGTGTTGCATTCAGACAGTATTGTTAATTAATATAAAACGCTTAAGTGTAAAACATATCAATAAAAATTAACAAGTGCACAAAATACACTACATTATTATTGGGCAGCTTCCAACTACCATACATAAAATATTGATGGTCTTCCCTAAAAAAAAAAAAAAAATTCATGAGAAGAAAATAATTAATATCAATCAAAAGGAAAAATAGGAATAAGAAAAAATGGAAAAATAGACCAAGGTTTAAGCTAAGCTCTCACTAAACATAGTTAAAACAATACCCTAGACTTTGAAGTCGTTTTATTGAAAAATATTTAAAACGTCCATTAAAAGGGCTTAAGACGAGAAAACGTTCTGATATGTGCCTAGTGGATACGTTTGCAATCGTATGGGGGTGGGGGGGGGGGGGGCAATTATCATGTGCTATAGATGTAAGTAACAAAAAAAGCCAGTGGGAAGTAATTACTCGTACTTCTTAGCTCCTGTCTGTATTTCTGTACACTTTTATCATGAATCAGCCCTTCTACAGCTGTTATTAATTGCAATTTTATTTTAATTTGAAATATTTGACCATAAATCAAACTTCATAGTTTCTCCATGACTGATTTTATACAAAAAGAACATATATGTAACAACCGGTGAACTTTGGCTCCCAGAATTGTAAAGATTATTAAAACTGGTAATTTTTTGACAATGAATAAACTATTCCCAATCCAAACATCTATTGAAATATTTCTTTTTTACAAAAATATTGTGTTTTGAAACTTAATTTCAAATATCTACATTAGCAATATTTACCTCATGATTTGCCCGCAATTTTAGAATGGACCATGAAACCCAAATAGGATTTGTAAGTGAAAAAATGTTGCAAAAACTTAATGAGCTTAATGTGCAAAAACATTTGCCAAATAGTTGCTAAATAGGAGACAGAGCAAGAAGATGAGGAACAGTTAGACTATTGTAAATTTTAGAAAGAAGGAAATGACTAGGGCGTGTAGCATTAGAGACAAGTGACACATAAGCTATCGTTGTGTTTTTTCAAAATTTTGGATGCCACACTTTATAGTCTCTTTAACTGAATTTCTAATGGACATTCCCAGGTAAGTAGGGCTTTTAGAGAATGGGATACAATTTTCTCAAGAGATAAATAAGATCTTGCGTGTAGAAGTTCTGTCAGACATCAATATAATTAAGTCCAGTCATTATATTTCTTAGATTAAATGATAAAGCACTTTATAAAGTCACAGAGCTGTCTTCTTAGAATACTGATTAGCTGATAATGGCAAGCCAGTTTCTTCATTTGAGTTTTAACTACCACTTTGACGGATTTCCTTTTAAATTTCCCTTGTAGTCAAAATCAAATGTTTTCCCAAGACCATTCGTCATTATCCTATACATAAAGAAATGCCAAAAAAACTTCCCTATAAATCCTTCTTTTCATAATGTTACTAGATTCAAATCAAAACCATTAATGAAATCATATTTTATTTATCACCGTTGCTTGTCTTATGAACGAGATTTTTTGTAACCCCTAAAATGTGCTAGGGCAATTAATTTGCAATTATTTCTGCACATTAGAGTGGAATATAGGGTGATTATGCCAATTTTCCATACTTAGGACCATAAATTTAATTATATCTTACAACTAAAATGCAAATAAAGCAAATAAATCCAACAAATATGAGACTAAAACAAAAAATTACCTTCTGTAGTAATTATCAAAGGCGGAGTCGCCGATCCTGGTCCTATTGTTGTTGCAGGAGCTATGGTAGGAGTTACAGCTGTCGTTGGAGTTTTAGAAGTGGGTTTAGTAGTTGGTTTTGGTGTTATAGTTGTTGTAATAGTATTCGTAGTTGACGAGGATGTTGGGCTGGTCGTCACAGATGTTGTGGAGCTGGTGGTAGTTGCAGTTGATGTAGTAGTAGGGATTATTGTTGTGGAAGACGTGGTTTTAGGAGTTGTAGAACTTACAGTCGTGGAAGTCGGTGTGGTTGTTGGAGATGTTGTGGTAGGATTCGTAGTTGTAGTGGATGTTGTACTAGGGGTTGTTGTTGCTGTAGATGTAGTTGAAGGAGTCGTAGTGGTAGTCGTAGTAGTTGGGCTCGTCGTCACAGATGTTGTGGAACTAGTGGTAGTTGCAGTGGATGTAGTAGTAGGAATTATTGTTGTGGAAGACGTGGTTTTAGGAGTTGTAGAACTTACAGTCGTGGAAGTCGGTGTGGTTGTTGGAGATGTTGTGGTAGGATTCGTAGTTGTAGTGGATGTTGTACTAGGGGTTGTTGTTGCTGTAGATGTAGTTGAAGGAGTCGTAGTTGTAGTCGTAGTAGTTGGGCCCGTCGTCGGTCTCTGTTGATCGATTTGTTTGTTTGTTTTAGCTTTGAGTTATTTTATTTTTCTTGATTTCTGCTCGTCTTGGGATTAATAGAGCTCTTTTCTATTCTCTGAAAAGCTTCTTTTTGGTAAAACATTTTGTTACTTCATCAAATAAAAGACTCTAAATTTGGCAGCTATAATTAAAATAAATATTCGATATGTTTATGGGGTGAAGTTGTCTTTGCCTTTGGAAAGTTTTCAGCCTAATATTTTGCCATTATCTTTTTTTCAGACACTACTCCATCTTCTACCACAATAACAACCACTCCTACAACTAAAACACCAACAACAACTGAATCTTCAACAACTACAACTTCTATTACAACAACAGTAACAACCACACCAGTTACTGAAACAACAACCCTGACAACAACTCCTACTACTACATCAACTACGACTACGACTTCTACCACAACATCTGCTAC
Organism: Artemia franciscana; assembly: GCF_032884065.1. Classification (NCBI taxonomy): domain Eukaryota; kingdom Metazoa; phylum Arthropoda; class Branchiopoda; order Anostraca; family Artemiidae; genus Artemia; species Artemia franciscana. Next base: position 24,797,788 of record NC_088868.1, on the reverse strand, counting down.
AACCACACCAACTTCTACGACTGCAAGTTCGACAACTCCTAAAACCACGTCTTCCACAACAATAATCCCTACTACTACATCAACTGCAACTACCACCGGTTCCACAACATCTGTGACGACGGGCCCAACTACTACGACTACAACTACGACTCCTTCAACTACATCTACAGCAACAACAACCCCTAGTACAACATCCACTACAACTACGAATCCTACCACAACATCTCCAACAACCACACCGACTTCCACGACTGTAAGTTCTACAACTCCTAAAACCACGTCTTCCACAACAATAATTCCTACTACTACATCCACTGCAACTACCACTAGTTCCACAGCATCTGTGACGACGAGCCCAACTACTACGACTACCACTACGACTCCTTCAACTACATCTACAGCAACAACAACCCCTAGTACAACATCCACTACAACTACGAATCCTACCACAACATCTCCAACAACCACACCGACTTCCACGACTGTAAGTTCTACAACTCCTAAAACCACGTCTTCCACAACAATAATCCCTACTACTACATCAACTGCAACTACCACCAGCTCCACAACATCTGTGACGACCAGCCCAACATCCTCGTCAACTACGAATACTATTACAACAACTATAACACCAAAACCAACTACTAAACCCACTTCTAAAACTCCAACGACAGCTGTAACTCCTACCATAGCTCCTGCAACAACAATAGGACCAGGATCGGCGACTCCGCCTTTGATAATTACTACAGAAGGTAATTTTTTGTTTTAGTCTCATATTTGTTGGATTTATTTGCTTTATTTGCATTTTAGTTGTAAGATATAATTAAATTTATGGTCCTAAGTATGGAAAATTGGCATAATCACTCTATATTCCACTCTAATGTGCAGAAATAATTGCAAATTAATTGCCCTAGCACATTTTAGGGGTTACAAAAAATCTCGTTCATAAGACAAGCAACGGTGATAAATAAAATATGATTTCATTAATGGTTTTGATTTGAATCTAGTAACATTATGAAAAGAAGGATTTATAGGGAAGTTTTTTTGGCATTTCTTTATGTATAGGATAATGACGAATGGTCTTGGGAAAACATTTGATTTTGACTGCAAGGGAAATTTAAAAGGAAATCCGTCAAAGTGGTAGTTAAAACTCAAATGAAGAAACTGGCTTGCCATTATCAGCTAATCAATACGATCACGCCTGGAAAAAAACAAACAAATAAACATGCATCCGTGATCTGCCTTCTGGCAAAAATTACAAAATTCCACATTTTTGTAGATAGGAGCTTGAAACTTCTACAGCAGGGTTCTCTGATATGCTGAATCTGATGGTGTGATTATCGTTAAGATTCTATGACTTTTAGGGGGTGTTTTCCCCTATTTTCTAAAATGAGGCAAATTTTCTTAAGCTCGTAGCTTTTGATAGGTAAAACTAAACTTGATGAAACTTGCATATTTAAAATCAGCATTAAAATGCGATTCTTTATATGTAGCTACTGGTACCAAAATTCCAATTTTTAGAGTTTTGGTTACTATTGAGCCGGGTCGCTCCTTACTACAATTGGTTGCCACAAACTTTGAAAATGACGTCACATGCACTCAAAGAGCAAAAGAGATACATGATAGAATTTGTAATGAAGTCATACGTTGTATAAAAGGTGTTGCATTCAGACAGTATTGTTAATTAATATAAAACGCTTAAGCGTAAAACATATCAATAAAATTTACAAGTATACACAAAATGCACTACATTATTATTGGGCAGCTTCCAACTACCATACATAAGATATTGATGGTCTTCCCTAAAAAAAAAAAAAAAAAAAAAAAAAAAAAAATTCATGAGAAGAAAATAATTAATATCAATCAAAAGGAAAAATAGGAATAAGAAAAAATGGAAAAATAGACTAAGGTTTAAGCTAAGCTCTCACTAAACATAGTTAAAACAATACCTTAGACTTTGAAGTCGTTTTATTGAAAAATATTTAAAAACGTCCATTAAAAGGGCTTAAGACGAGAAAATGTTCTGATATGTGCCTAGTGGATACGTTTGCAATCGTATGGGGGTGGGGGGGGCAATTATCATGTGCTATAGATGTAAGTAACAAAAAAAGCCAGTGGGAAGTAATTACTCGTACTTCTTAGCTCCTGTCTGTATTTCTGTACACTTTTATCATGAATCAGCCCTTCTACAGCTGTTATTAATTGCAATTTTATTTTAATTTGAAATATTTGACCATAAATCAAACTTCATAGTTTCTCCATGACTGATTTTATACAAAAAGAACATATATGTAACAACCGGTGAACTTTGGCTCCCAGAATTGTAAAGATTATTAAAACTGGTAATTTTTTGACAATGAATAAACTATTCCCAATCCAAACATCTATTGAAATATTTCTTTTTTACAAAAATATTGTGTTTTGAAACTTAATTTCAAATATCTACATTAGCAATATTTACCTCATGATTTGCCCGCAATTTTAGAATGGACCATGAAACCCAAATAGGATTTGTAAGTGAAAAAATGTTGCAAAAACTTAATGAGCTTAATGTGCAAAAACATTTGCCAAATAGTTGCTAAATAGGAGACAGAGCAAGAAGATGAGGAACAGTTAGACTATTGTAAATTTTAGAAAGAAGGAAATGACTAGGGCGTGTAGCATTAGAGACAAGTGACACATAAGCTATCGTTGTGTTTTTTCAAAATTTTGGATGCCACACTTTATAGTCTCTTTAACTGAATTTCTAATGGACATTCCCAGGTAAGTAGGGCTTTTAGAGAATGGGATACAATTTTCTCAAGAGATAAATAAGATCTTGCGTGTAGAAGTTCTGTCAGACATCAATATAATTAAGTCCAGTCATTATATTTCTTAGATTAAATGATAAAGCACTTTATAAAGTCACAGAGCTGTCTTCTTAGAATCTCTGCACCCCGTACAACAAGTAACAATTATTATAACCAAGATCATCAATTCTTCTGTTTTGAACTCAATATACTAAAATTGAATACTCATAGAGTTTAATGATTCATAGAAAATTTCCTTTTTTGTGGAGAATTACTGCCCTTTTTAAAAAGGTGTCTCTGGAATTACTCTTATCCCACAATCTGTGAAATTAGCATCTATGAGTATTTCACACAGGGGGAGAATTGGTACACAAATCTCCCCGTATTCTATCACCCGAAAGCTCCTTCCGATAAAAGCTATTAAACGCGGACACCATCCGCGTTTATCCGCGTTTTGAACATGGCGCATTTTAGTCCATCCCTAATCTCGTCTCTCAGTCTGCCTTTTCAAAATGCGGTTAAAAATAAACACTTTTCTAAATTCTTTATTTCCCTAATTTTGCTTATAGAATCTAGTATGCCAGTAGAAAAGGGCTAAGTTTGTCTGAAATTCCTGAGAAAAAGTTTAAAGGAAGAACACTTAAATGTTAAAAGTTGCCTCAGCCAACTGAAAAATGTTAAGAGAATGAATGAAGTTACTTCTGCTCGTTGCGTGCGCTCACCGTAACGTAAACCTTTACCATCTTAATATCAATATGATAATCCTTTCCGCCAAAATAACCTTGACCAGAATTTTTTTTGAAGAAGCCAAAGTTTCTTTTCATTATATTTTTTTTCAATTTTATCATTTTAAAAATTTGTTTTATTATTTTTGTATCCTTTATTATCATTTTTTAATATATAATTGTCTGTATTCAGGATGAACTGTCTTAGGAACTGATAAGAAATAGTTATATTTGAAGCTATAGCACCCTTTTTGAGAGTCAAAAGTGATTTGAGAGCAATGTAAACCTTTGCCATCCTAACATCAATATGATAATCCTTTCCGCCCAAAAAACCTTGGCCAGATTTTTTTTTTGGAGAAGACAAAGTTTCTTTTCATTATATTTTTTTTTTAATTTCATCATTTTTAAAATCCGCTTCATTATTTTCGTATCCTTTATCATCATTTTTTAATATGTAATTGTCTGAATTCAAGATGAAATGTGTTAGGGACTGATAAGAAATAGTTTAGAGAGGAGGGGGGATTAATTTTACCCCCTGAACCCCCAGTACTCTGTGATATAAATTTCATAGTAAGAGTTGCTAGTTGAAAATTGCATGAGACTTAAAACCTGTTCTCTTTTTTACAGTTTCTTTTTAGTTACCATCACTTAGACCGAGATAATTATAATTAATTAATCTATTAAATTGAGCAAAGAAACTGGAAGCCAACTGGCCTTTGCTAAAATAAGTTGAATAATTGACCTAGATTTATAAATACAACATTTATTTTTATTTATAATATTTATACATTCATAATTATAGTTATAATCTGTTGCATTTACTCAATTTCAAATCCAAAGAAGCAATATAAAACTTTTTGCCTGTAAAATGAATAGATTCGTCTTTGTTACAACATGGATGTGGTATTTTAGAGGGGTATATTACTTAAAAAAAATTTTACAGCCAATCAAAAAAATAAGTTTAAGTGGGAGAGGGGCTGCTAATAAAAAATAAAAATAAAATATAATAAAATATGATAAAATAAAATATAATAAAAAATAATAAAAAAAAAATGTGAGCCATATGGTATCTGCTTACCGGCAGTGGGAGAGGGGCTGCTAATAAAGAGCATTTAATTGTGAAAGACAAATTTTCTTAGGATTTCAAGAGACAGATACAAGATACCCCCCCCCAAACTCCACCAAAGAGAGCGGATCCGGTCCAGTCAGTCACGTATCTTGGACTTATGCTTATTCTTCCCACCAAGTTTCATCCTGATCTCTCCGCTTTAAGTGTTTTCCAAGATTTCCGGTCCCCCTTCAATGACACCGGATTCGGTCAGGATTTAAAATAAGAGATTTGAGCTACGAGGTCCTTCTATATATGAAATTTGATTAAGATCCGAACACTCCTTCGTAAGTTTAAAATACCTAATTTTTTACAATTTTTCAGAACTAACCCTTCCCCCAACTCACCAAAGAGAGTGGATCCGTTCCAGTTATGTCACCCCCGGCTCCCCCAAAGAGAACGGATCCGTTCCAATTATGTTAATCACGTATCTAGGACTTGTGCTTATTTTTCCCACCAAGTTTCATCCCGATCACTCCACTCAAAGCGTTTTCCAAGATTTTAGGTCCCCGCAAATCCCCCCCCCCCAATGTCATCGAGTCCGGTCGGAATTTAAAACAAGAGCTCTGAGACACAATATCCTTCCAAACATCAAATTTCATTAAGATCCGATCAACCCGTTCGTAAGTTAAAAATATCTTATTTTTTCCAATTTTTCAGAATTACCCCTCCCCCCAAACTCCCCCAAACAGAGCAGATCCATTCCGGTTATGCCAATCACGTATCTAAGACTTCTGCTTATTTTTCCCACCAAGTTTCATCCTGACCCCTCTACTCTAAACATTTTCTAAGATTTTAGGCTCCCCCCCCCAACTCCCCCTAAAGTTACCAGATCTGGTCAAGATTTAAAATAAGAGCTCTAAGACACGATATCCTTCCAAATATGAAATTTCATTACGATCTGATCACCTGTTCGTAAGTTAAAAATACTTCTTTTTTCTATTTTTTTTCGAATTAAGAGGCCCTTTCAATCCCCCCAAATGTCAAATCGAGGAAAAGACTATTTCTAACTAGATCTGGTCCAGCCTCTGATACCCCTGCCAGGTTTCATCGTCCTAGCTTATCTGGAAGTGCCTAAACTAGCAAAACGAGGACAGACAGACCGACCGATAGAATTTGCGATCGCTATAGCGATCGCTTGGTTAATACCAAGTGCCATAAAAATTTGATTTCTGAAATTTTCCCAAAAACCAGAGGGGGCAGGTTGCCCTCCAATTACTTTTGAATATTAAATAGAACAATTAAACTTCGATCTCTAATCGACTGCGCTTCGTTTGACAACCCCTTTGACTAGGGGTGGTTTCTACGTCTTCCCCTTACATTGGAAACGACCTATGAAAGATAATAATTGAGTAAGTAAATATTGAAGGTTTTTGGGCCTTTGCTAAAGTCTTTTGTAGAGTGGTGCCTCTAAACATCTCAGAGAGAAACATAGTTGTAATTCATCATTAATCCATTAAATTTTGTAAAAAAAAAAAAAAAAAAAAAAAAAAAAAAAAAAAAAAAAAAATGTGAGCCATATGGTATGTGATTACCGGCACTAAATTATAATATTAGCCTGAATAGTCATAATTTATGGCATCTATTGAATTTCAAACCCTTTGAAGCGGTATGTTTTTTTTTTTTTTTTTTTTTTTTTTTTTTGTTTTTTTTTTTTTTTTTTTGTTGCTTCAAAACAAAAATGAAAAATGTGTCTATCACAACTTGGCATTGGTAATTCGAAAAGTGGTATTTTGAAAAAATGTAAATTAAACATGAGAGTGTAAAAACAAAAAAAGAAAAGTTGGTTTTCGACTTTTATTACGGTTTAGCTCCCCTCTGTAAGTTTTGTATGTTATTTTTTTGCCATTTTAATGTTTCAACGAAAGATAAAAATTTTGTTAGAATTATATTTCCCAAAATTTTGCTGTTATTCGATAGTCAAAATTCAGTTTTATCCACCTACTGACTTATATTTTTGAAATTCATTATGTTTCTTTTTTTAGATTGGAAGACAAATCATAAATTAGTCAAAGATAGGCAAGTTTTAACCATTCTGTACGAAAAAATGTAAGCAATATCATTTTCTAACTCAATGAATGGATAGAAACAAAAAATTAACCCCCTGGTACAATTATTTTGTGATTTATAAAACTGTAGGCTTGTTGCAAAATTATGAATTTCAAAAAAATACAAACCTCAAAATCAAATCAGTGATATTTCCTGGATTTCATTTAAATTAACTTGAAATTTGCAAAATTTAGCCGAATATTAACGTTATCAAATACACAGATGTTAACAGAGGTAAAAATGGAGCATTTCCAATTTTTGGTAGGATTTGAGAGCAGAAGTTTTTTGGAGGGGGATTCCGGGAAACCCCAAAAATTCAGGAATAGTAGAAACAGAACCAGAACTTAAGTTCCCAAAACCCTTCTTCAATTGCAGATAACTCCTTAGAGTGTAGAAACAAAAACCAGAATGGGGATTCTATTAACAAAAATACCCACAATAGGGTGGGTTTTATCCTTGCTGGAGTTGAAAAAAAACTGTGTTTTATTTAAATTTTTCAAGATAACATCAATATAATGTTTTAATAATCTTCCCAGTGGATCGCTCCGTTTTGTAATAAATGGTAAAATAGCGAAATGTTCCTTATCGCCCTCCAAAGGGATATTCCCAGTTGGAAATGATCGAGTAAATGAGATTTTTCCCGCCTTTTTTTATTCTTTTATCTATAATAAATAGATAAATAGCAATATCGTTTTGATATCCATTGCACAATGTTATATCCTTTGGATAATTTGGTTCTCAGACCATGCAAGACTCCGAATATACTCATAGCACACGATCAACTTGAATATTACTGATCCTTTTTTCAACAAGGAGGGGGAATGGAAGAAATGTGTATGTGCCTGCCGTTGTGTGTAGGTTTGCTATAGATAGAAAACTCAAGGCTGAAACACTTTTGAAAAATTTTAGCATCCACATAAAATAGTTGACGATTTTCATCTAGTTCCCAGTTAAACCGAATGTTAAAATCCAGTGTTGTAACATGTTTCAGAAACAAGGACACGTGAATGGAATTTTCCGCGAATATATTTTCATATGAGTTCTTTGTTTGACTTGCTATGAATCACCTCGTTGCCTCGTACGGTCTCATTCTCGCTTTACACTAGGCAGGGGATGAAAATGGGAAGCTATTCTATTTCTAAAATCACCCTAAAGCTAAAGAAATTGCATGATAGGAAAAAAAAAGAAAAGATAGCTATACTTCATTGTCCAAACCGGTGGAGCTGATCATCGTTTCATAGCCCTTGAGCAAGAGAGTGCAGTTGGGGTAAGGAAGGGGAGGGGGCCAGCCATCCTTTGGTTTCGCAAACCCTCCCTATTTACCTTCTCCATATTTCTCTTGGTACCCATTTAGAACTGAGTCGACTGTGGCTGAGCTTACAGAGTCACATCCCTAACCCCTGTCCCAAACTATATCACCAACACCAGGACTCGAGTTTAAACAAGAAGGACAAAGGATTGCAAATTCAGCGCACTAACCATTCGGCTAGGACATCTCCCAAAGTTTTTTTTTTTCATAGAAAACACGTAACAAAACTTGCTAAATATACCAAAATGGAATCAATTCTTCTATCTATCTTACAGTTAATGCATTTTTTTTCTGGGATTTTTTAAAGGGGAGGATTTACTTGTCTATGAATATTTAACAATAAATGAACTGGAACTATATCCCTGAAAAGGCTTCTACTCTTTGAACCTGAATAGTCTTGGGTACGCTACCCTCGTGAAAAGATAGAAATCAGAATCTAAGAATATTACCTCCTTCAGGTTTGCAACCTCTTTCATCAGAGCCATCTGTACAGTCTGGTGCACCATCACATTTCCATGACAGTGGAATACATTTGACAGTGGATATGAATTTGTTCTTACATCTACGAATAAAAATAAACAAAAATAAAAGACAATAAAAAAAAAAAAACATGAACATTTAATAAAACACTTGAACATTTAGCTAAAATTCTCAAGCTTACTGTATTCATTCGGCTATTACGTAACAAGTTTAATTATTTTCTTATTATTTTTTTGTAACTTAAGACTTTTCTTTTTTTATTAGTTATCAATGGTAGTATTTTTATACTCTTAAAATTCCAGGCTGGGTCTCATAAAATTTTTGAAGATGTAATATACCTAAATCTTATTGTTGCTTCCCTGAAAAAAGTGTCACTGAAAAAAAGTGTTGTTACTTCCCTGAATTCTAAAAAAAAAAGTTTAAACCTGAAACATTTTTTAGTTATCAAGTTTTAAAACTAATCAAGGTGAATTTTAAATCCGATCATAATGATACAAAGATTCAAATTATACCGAACTTTAGTTGAAACCCAACCACAATGAAGTTTTAGTTAGCATTCTGAACTAGCTTTCATCCAAAATAAATGTTCAATAGATTTGACCTTGGTCCAAGACTGACTAATCAGAACATAATTTAGAACATTTTCATTGTTTATTATCTTCAAAGTTAGGACAGAAAGTTACCTCATTGATTGGTAATAATATTTAAATAAAAAATCAAATTTGGTGGCCACCTTTATGAATTACCAGATTTTGGAGTACGTACAATCTTGGATTTTCTAAGGACAAATTATTGGGTCTTTAGGGAATCATTAAATGAGACAATAAACCTGAACACCATTTACACATAAAGTCAAAATACAATATAAAAATCGCCATTGTTACTATGACCTTTTTAACTTAAATGATTTATATCTTTGTTAAAATATCTTTATAAATCTTTATATTTTTAGATAAAAAGATAAAAATACATATATAAATAAATTTATATTTTTAAATTAAAGATATATCTTAAATTTATATCTTTATTAAACATCGATATCATTCTTAGCAAAATCTACTATTGTTTCATCCAAAAAGCAAGAAACTTTGTATCATGTATGTTTTTACTACCAAGTCCTTATAATTCTTGTCAAATCAAAAAAAAAAAAATAACATAAAGTTGTATAGTTTATTTGTAATAAGAAAATAAAGGTAAAAAACATAAAAATTGAAAACAACTAAAAAAGAAAGTAAAAAAAAGTTTTTAGATATATCAACCGCAAAACCAATGAAAGTTTTTGCATGAAAGCTTAAAACCGATTTAATGATGTGTTTATTAATTATCGATTTTTGTTAAGACGAAATGCCAAATTCAAATGCTAATGACATGAAATCCCAATCTATAAAGATATAAAAAAGGTTTTGAAATTACAATTTTTAATTTTGCGTTTTTTTTATCTCTTTCTCTCCCTTTTCTTGTCCTTTAAATGGCAAGTGTCCTTGGATTGACAAATGACAAATGGTCATTTAAATGTCTTTTAGTTGAAAGTTCACGACGAGAACTAAACTTTTATTATGATTGGGTTTGAATTAAAATTTAATGAATTAAAGCGAATTAAAATGCGACTAAATTGACTAAAATAATTCATTAGACTGACTAAATCACTAGATGTGACTAATTCACTAAAGTAAAATTAGTGAATTAAAGTGAATTATAATATGGCTAAATTCACTAAATTAATTCACTGAATTCACTAAATATGACCAATTCACTAAACTAAAATTTAATGAATTGAAGTGAATTAAAATATGACTAAATTCGCTAAATTTATTCACTAAACTCACTAAATCATTAAATTCGCTAAATATGATTAAGTTGCTAAATTAAAATTTACTGAATTCAAGTGAATTAAAATGTGACTAAAGTCACTAAATTAATTCACTAAACTCATTAAATCACTCAATTCACTAAATGTGGCTAATTCACTAAATTAAAATTTTATGAAATAAAACGTGAACCTTAGTAGCAATTTGATCTGATTATAAATTCGTCTTGATTACTTAAAAAAATTAATAACTAATAAATAAGAAAACCTGAAATTTATATTTTTTTTCAGGGGAGTAACAATAAAGTAAACAAAGGGGCCTATAAAGCTTCAAAAACTATTCTGAGATAGAAACACTTCCTCCAGTGATTTGAACAGCATAGAATTTATTGCCATTGATAAGTAATAAAAAGAAATGAATAAATAAAGATCGATAGTTATAATGAAAAGTCTTCAGTTACAAATATGGGTACTATGGCCTACTTTACATAGTTTGAGAGACAAATTCTTGTGGATATGAGACTCAATTTGTTGGTTGCTCAAATGCGGTTGCCTGGTGTTCAAACTCGATATCTGAATATATGCATCTTTATGTCATACTAGCAACTAATAAGCAATAATAATAATATTTTCCCCCCAAATGTTCTACGATTGTTATATTTTTCCCTGATTCACCATTACAGTTTGTATTGTTCGTCGATTTGGCTTGGTACTTTCCCTTCGATAGTTCGTCCAATCCGTGTGATCCAGAATAATGCTATCCGAGTTTTTTGTGGTGTTGAGAACCAGGAGGCTTTGAGGTCTGTGTATAGAGATTTAAATATAAAATATATTTTTTTTTGTTGTCTTGGGGTTACGCAAGGTAGTGTATTGTTTATGTTTTTTGTTTTGTTTTTGTTTTTGTTGATTTCGGTATATGGCCTCATTCTCTATATTTTCTTATTCTCCACATTGTCTCTTTATTTTCTTTGCATTTAGCACAGCCTCGCAAGCTTCGCTTATGTTGTGCTATTGATTAAGAAATGTTTATTTCTAATAAAATTGCTCTACTACTACTACTACTACTACTACTACTACTACCACTACTACTACTTTAGTCATACTAGCAACTAATATAAGCAATAATAACGATTATTTCGACAATAAAATGAATGGGGCCTGGAACAACAATAGACAATCCACAAGGAGTACAAAGTTTTTAAGTCAAGAAAGCAGGAAGGAAGTGCTTTGAATGAATGCTTTTTCCCCAAATTCTCCTGGATCAAGACAAGTTTCTTTAAGAAATAATGTTTTATGAGTCTATACGGGTCATAAAATCTATTAACGGTTAAGTAGCGATGTAAATCAAAAGACGATATATGCTGTCAGGTAGTGAACTGCGTATGTGCAATTTCCTGAAAACCGTTTTCGGAATAAAGTCGACATTATTAACAGAGTACCGGGGAAGAAAGAGGATATTTTCTTCTAGATGTATTTTACCAAAATCTTCAAGATTTTTCAAATTTCTTCAAGAGATACTAATGTCCTTTATTGTCTGGGGGGGGGATGACCAGCGATGCCCCTCATCAGTCAATCCATGGTAAAGTATAGCCCAAAGTTTTGTGTTGAGATTCATGGCTTGTCTGGGTTAAGGGTTCTTTATTATAATAACAATAAGTCATAATATTTATATTTTTACATTGCCGGGGAAATGAGCTCCCAGTCAGTGATATACTGGGGGATTTTGTACCCAGTTTGCTTCTATCTTTTCTTCCATCTACACTATTGAATTTTATTTTCCTAACGTAATGGTTTTGACAAGTAATGATATTCCTAGTACCCTGTATGCATGGAGGAACTATAAGGATGAAATGCAAATAGCCTGGTAAACTAATGGGGGGGGGGGCAATTATTTCTCCCTTAGACTACGAAAAATACGTTTCTGCAATATTTTCTCTGAAGGAAAAAATATAAAAAGAACAAAATCGCCCCAGCCCCTTGATTTTGAAAAGTACTTTTTTTGTATCTGCTCTTACAATTGGGAAATATCTACCCCCCCCCCCAATACATTTTCATGATAAGCACCGCCGGTAGGGACTGTAAATTATAATGCCGTATTCTTTATCGTTTACCTTTACCTTTATACTAATCAAACCTTTTTGATATCTTTATGCCAAATTTTTTTTTTTTTTTAGATTTGTTTGATTTAAAATTACTGCTATTTAAATAAGAAACTTTCAGGAGGGACAGGCAATCTAAACACCATTTTTACCCGCTATATTCTGACTCTTCAAATTAATTAAGAATCATTTATTAATTAAAAAATCATACCAAAATTATTTGAGATGAATGGTCTTGCTCAACACAATCGTCGTCGCAACCTGAAATTATTTCGCATGCCTATCACGTAAATTAAGGATTTCGCCATTAATTTTTTTATAATGCAGAGAAACCAAGGACATGACATTGTTAAGATACGAAATTAAATCTATGAAAATAGAATGAACTTAAACAACTTACTTGAAATTCAATTTGAAACTACATTGATATTCGTTTTCAATGTAGGAGGCAGAGCTGTCAGTTGAGCCACCTGAAAATTTACCGCAAAACATTATCATAATGCGCATTAAACGATTAACAAATAACGTTAAACCATTATATAACGTACAGCCGCAACGTACAGCGTGTCAGTTTCTTCATAATATATGAAATGTAACGTAATTTACAGCAAGGGTTTTTTTAATGGCGAAACTCCCATACTCGTAAATCAAAATTTGAAGTCAGAACAGGTAGGCTTACCTAAAGGAGTCACCCTTCTATGGAAATTAAACCTAAAGGAGTTCTATGGCTTACCTAAAGGAGCCTCCACACAATGGAATTTAAGATGATTTAAGGGTGAATATACAATGCTGGCAATGCCAATAATTTGCCAATATTGATCAGAATTATAATTTTTAGCCCATCGTTAATGGGAATATAAGTAATAGAGAACAAAACTAAATTAACATATGATACATTAATAAATAATTGACATTAATAATATAACTTAATAAATTATTGATATTTATACTTGTATTTTTTGTGCTTATTGTTTTTTTTTACATTGCTTTCTTTTATATTTGTGTTTATTGTTTGTTTTTATGTTTCCTTCTTTTATGTTTTTTTTCTATTTTTTACTCCGTGTATTACTTTTGCATAGCGTGTGCTAAAAATAGATATAATAATAACGTGTATCCATAACATTTAACGTATCGTTGTTTGCATAACGTTCTAAATAGAAGGTAATTTGCTGCAAGGATTTTTAATGAGGAATAATGCTATCCTGGCAATAACGATATATTGCCCCTACTACTCAGAATTTCAATTTTAGTCCATCTTTAATGCAGCAAATACTCGTATGATACCTAAATCTAATGACCGAGATTTGATTTTTATAGAGGTCTGATTTATGCAAATAGGAGTGGGGAGTGGAATTTTGAGGAGGATGTGGAGTTCACTTCATTCAAGAGAAGACTAATGTGGCTTTTTTTCCTTTTTTTCCAAGTCAGATTTCGGTTAGGCTATTAAAGTATGGAGACAAAAAGAGTAAATCATTGCCAAAATTTTATTCATCAAGTATTTAACAATCAAGGAAAGGGCCATAATGCCTTCAGGTAATGCACGATTTCGCCTTTTCTTTATTTTAAGTGGGTAATGAATGTTTATCTTACAACCAAACAACATGGGGACGCATCAGTGTAACCAACACCAAAATTTTTTTCAATGATTTCAAATTTCAATCTTTTTTTCTTTCATATTTTCAATGATTTTCTTTGTTTTTTCAAGGTGGGGGACTATAATCTCCAATTAAAGGTTTTTTAATGACAATTCTAATTAAGTACTTTTTATGTTAATGTGACGTCAATTTTTAGCTGATAGCGCTACTTTTTAAATAAATATTCTTATAAAAAAATAGAATAGAAAACGATTAAGTGTTATATATTATTTGATTATATATCACATTTATATCACATCATCAACATCGAGGGCCGTACTAGGTTTTTTTTTTTTGGGGGGGGGGGGGCTACAAAAGGATTTTTTTGGGGAGAGGGGTAAAAAAATAAAAAAAATGTATCAAAAATTGGTTTGTATTCTTTTTTGTTACATTTTCAAGAGTCGAGCAAAATTTCGGGGAGGAGGGGGGTAAAACTCCGTAGCTCACACTGGATATGGCCTTGTGTATGTTATATTGCACGTCATGTCACATTAAAATATATTAACATCACCAACGATATATTGTCTCGAAATTTAAAAAGCGGATAATTTCAAAGAAAACAAGATAATCAATTTAGATAACCTGGAATGCAAAAAAAATTAAGGTCACATCTTTCTCTAAAGTGAATTGGTTGGAATTTTCGCTTTCAAACATTAGGTAAAAGCCAGTCTCCATAAACTAGTCCTATATTAGCTTGGGGAAATCTTCACTGGTTAAGCAGGATAGTTGAGTTTAAGCTGGTAGACCAACTGATGACAGAATTTCGTATACTTTACCCTACCCTGTATTTCAAAGTACCTGAAAAAAACCATATGCACCAGTTTTTGGGTAATTTGCAAAAGGCTAGAAGATGGTGTTAATGATTTTTCTTTCAGACATAAGTGCCAGTTTCCACTCTCATAAGTTTCTTGTGTTCTTTGCTCATACCAGCAAATTATTTTCTTTATTAAAAATAAAATAAGAAAAACAAGTTTTTTTAACTGAAAGTAAGGAGCGACGTTAAAACTTAAAACGAACAGAAATTATTCTTTATATGAAAGGGAGTCAAACTAAAGTAAAACTTTAGCGTAAAGAGCAAGGCGTTGAGGAGAAGACAGTCCCTTTCATATACGGAATATGAAATCTGTTAAAATGATATATGTTCATTTTAAGGTTTAATCTCGCTCCTTACTTTCAGTTACATAAAAATTGTTTTTTTTTTAAATAAATCACTACCAAAAAGTGCCATCAATAAACAAATAAACCCGAAACAAACAGATATTATAATTAATAACCGATTCAAGCTCAAAACAAAACGAATACTTGCTAAAAAGATCACTAAAGCTACTGATAGGATTAAAAAATACTTTACTCTATTTTCCTTCCTTTCCTCAACCTTAATAGGAATAAAGCTCAAAAAGTTTATTTCTATTCTAAATCACAAGCCTAACCAGTAGTCAATCCACAATCACCAAGTTTCATTAAAATTTCAAGAAAAACTCCATCCCCCATGTTTCATTATTTAGTGATTCAGAGTGCGCTGACAAAGGGATATGCTATAGTTTAAACCATACTACGGTCTAGGATTTTGGACAAATATTTAATTGAAAGAAGATTATTAGCAACCTCACAAAATTAACCAGTAAATAGAGCTTGGTTGACAATCTACTAAACCACAAGTCATGAACCATATCCTTGTATTTTCCCTGTTTTTGTGTTTTACGGAAAACGGTGGAATCTCACCGAATGTGGGTGATTTCTTACAAAACTGATTGAAAAAACACACAAGTCCTTAAAAAGTGAAAGCTAACGTGAAATTGCGTTTACAAAGTTAATATATATACATATATATATATATATATATATATATATATATATATATATATATATATATATATATATATATATATATATATATGAAATTTCAATATCATCAAAATGAAACGGTCATAAAAATCGGTTCTACTTAGGCTCTGTTTAAATGAATTACGAGTGTTGGCGGTATAATACACAAATACCAAATTAACACTTTGGTTAATATGTTTGGAAGGAGGCCAATTCCCCTGTGAAGACCTTCAATTGAAGGAAAGGCGCATATCCAGAGATGATTTTTTGGGAGATGGGTATGGGTGGGTTTTGTCAAAACAGTAATTTTTGGTGATTTACACTGAAATTACACGGAGTTACGGAAACGTTAGACG
This sequence comes from Artemia franciscana, assembly GCF_032884065.1. Lineage (NCBI taxonomy): Eukaryota > Metazoa > Arthropoda > Branchiopoda > Anostraca > Artemiidae > Artemia > Artemia franciscana. The sequence goes on along the minus strand of NC_088868.1, from coordinate 24,781,608 downwards.
CCATCAGATTTAAAATGAGGAAGGTGTGAGAGGACTTGAAGGACACCATGCATAATAAAGTCAAAAATTACCCTTTAAACGATATTAACTGAATTTAAATACTACCTAAAAAAATTACTTAAAATGTCTGAAGAAAACACTGCGTTGGAAAAAAAACCGTGGAAAGAAAAAAAAAATTCAAATAGCCTTAACATAGCAGCTAAAAAGATACAAAATATATAAATCTTGTTTTAATTATTCATTTGTGGTTAGCCAAGGTCGAAACCTGCATTAATTTAAAAACGTTCAGAAATTAAATACAAAAACAAGATTTTTTTTAGTAGCGTGTACGAAAGCCCCCGCCTCCAACATTGGAAAATGGTTATGTACAGCCTTCGAAACCTTTTTTCTCAAAAATCTTATATATGTAATTCGGTTAATTTAGTTGAAAAACTCAAAAACGTAAATATTTCAGAAAACACAATTATTAGTAGCTTTGGCATTGTGTCTATGTATACAAATATTAATGTAGCAGAATCTGAGAAATCATTAGAAAATAAAATAAATGAAAATTATGACTTGAAAGAAGTTTCAGGGACAGGATTAGATTCCAAAGTTTTAATGACGTTGTTTAAACTTTGTAACAAGTATTCAATGTATTTCTAATTCCGTAATTCTTTCTACCAACAAATAAATGGCTTACCCATGGGTGCGCCTCTCTCTGGGTTACTGGCGAATATTTATATAGAGCATGTTGAAAATTGAGCATTAAATTCATATTTTTTAGGCATATCTTTTTGGGACGTTGCATGGATGACGTAATTTCACTTTGGTACTATGGGGAAAATGAACTTAGGTTTTTTTTAGATCACCTTAATACATATAATAGAAATTTACAGTTTACCTTAGAAATTGAAATTGCAAATAAAATATCATTCCTAGATGTGCTAATTATTCGTAACTTAGATGAGCTCAATATATATATATATATATATATATATATATATATATATATATATATATATATATATATATATATATATATATATATATATATATATATATATATATATATATATATATATATATATATATATATATGTATATATATATATATATATATATATATATATATATATATATATATATAAATATATACATATATATGTATATATATATATATATATATATATATATATATATATATATATATATACTAGCTGTTGGGGTGGCGCTTCGCGCCACCCCAACACCTAGTTGATGGGGGCGCTTCGCGCCCCCCCCCCCCAAGCCCCCCCGCGCGCGTAAGTCGTTGCGCGCCATATTAGTTACGCGCCATTGTAGTTGTGTCCCTATGTCCCACCTGTGAATATAGATATATATATATATATATGTTTTTAACTACGTAAAACTTGCGAATATACAACATTCTTTGCTGTCCCATTGTCTGTGCATATAAATAGATTGTTTACCGACTCTTGAAAATGCAACATATAATGGTCCATGGGAAAACAATCCGTATTCAGATCTATACCTCATGATTCTAATGATTGCCCTTGAGCTTTGTTGATGGTGATTGCTAATCTACCATTCCCTGTGTCGCCATCGTCATTTATATATCCCCTTGTGCCCCCCGGCATCCCCTTTGTAGTTTTGTCCCTGTGTCCCGGTCGTCATTTGTGTCCCGGTGTCCCAGTCTGTGATTTCTCTTTGAGTGTCCCGGTCGTCATTTATATTCCATGTGTCCCGGTCGTCATTTGTATCCCGGTGTCCCGGTCTGTATATACATTCGTTTTTTAGTTTTGTTTTTCTCCTTTATTTTTTTCCTTTTTTCTTTTTTTTCTTTTTTAGTTTATTTAGATTTTTAGATTTTTTAGTTTTTTTATTAGTTTTTCTTTTTTTTTTCTTTTTAGTTTTTTTGTAGTTTTTACCTTTTTTTAGTTTTTTAGTTTTTTTACTTATATCCTGGTCGTCATTTATACTCCCTGTGTCCCGGTCGTCATTTGTGTCCCGGTGCTTTGATGATTGCTAATCGAACATTCCTTTTGTCCCGGTCGCTTTCTCTTTGAGTGTCGTCATTTATATTCCCTATGTGCCGGTGTCCCGGTCGTCATTTGTGTCCCGATGTCCCGGTCGTCATTTATATCCCCCTGTGCCCCCCGGCGTCCCCATTGTAGTTGTGTCCCTGTGTCCCGGTCGTCATTTATATTCCCTGTGTCCCGGTCGTCATTTGTATCCCGGTGTCCCGGTCTGTATATACATTCGTTTTTTAGTTTTGTTTTTCTCCTTTATTTTTTTCCTTTTTTCTTTTTTTTCTTTTTTAGTTTATTTAGATTTTTAGATTTTTTAGTTTTTTATTAGTTTTTAGTTTTTTTGTAGTTTTTACCATTTTTTTACTTTTTTATATTTATTAATATTTTTTTAGTTTTCTTTTTCTCTTATTTTTCAGTTTTTTCCTTTTTTTTTAGTTTTTTCTTTTTTAGTTTTTAGTTTTTTTTTTTTTTACCTTTTTTTAGTTTTTTTAGTTTTTTTAGTTTTTTAGCTTTTTTAGTTTTTTTATTAGTTTTTAGTTTTTTTTTAGTTTTTGCCTTTTTTTAGTTTTTTTTAGTTTTTAGTTTTTTACCTTTTTTTAGTTTTTTTTAGTTTTTTAGCTTTTTTAGTTTTTTTTCTTTTTAGTTTTTTTTTGTAGTTTTTACCATTTTTAGTTTTTTTTCTTCTTTTGTATTAGTGTGAAATAATTCAGACGTCATATGCGGACAAACACGACGTCACTCGACAGACAGACAGACAGACATAACCCACAAACAACTTATTTTTATATATATTTATTCATATTTTTTTAGTTTTCTTTTTCTCTTTTATTTTTCAGTTTTTTCCTTTTTTTTAGTTTTCTTCTTTTTTAGTTTTTAGTTTTTTTTAGTTTTTTACCTTTTTTTAGTTTTTTTTTAGTTTTTTTAGTTTTTTAGCTTTTTTAGTTTTTTTATTAGTTTTTATTTTTTTTGTAGTTTTTGCCTTTTTTTATTTTTTTCAGTTTTTTTTTTAGTTATTAGATTTTTACCTTTTTTTAGTTTTTTTTAGTTTTTTAGCTTTTTTAGTTTTTTTTTTCTTTTTAGTTTTTTTTTGTAGTTTTTACCTTTTTTAGTTTTTTTCTTCATTTGTATTAGTGTGAAATAATTCAGACGTCATATGCGGACAAACATGACGTCACCTGATCCATCCACAGATCCACACACAGACAACTTATTTTTATATATATAGATATATGTATATATATATATATATATATATATATATATATATATATATATATATATATATATATATATATATATATATATATGTATATATATATATATATATATATATATATATATATATATATATATATATATATATATATATATATATATATATATCTATATATATAAAAATAAGTTGTCTGTCTGTGGATCAGGTGACGTCATGTTTCTGTGTTGACTGACGTCATGAAATTAGTTGTCGTCATTTTTGCTATGACGGTGACGTCATTAATGGTATTTAAGACATGCGTTCACGGAAAAGTGTTTAATTGTAAAATGACTGAAGAACCTACAATGGCAACAGCCGAGGAAGCTGCTCAAAGAGTCTATGCCAAAAAACTTGCTGCTGATAGAGAAAGTAAGAAAAGAAAGCGTTCCGAGGAATCACAAGAAAAGCAAGAAAACAGGCTTGCGGCTAAAGAACGCAAAACCACGCAGTTAGATGAAAATCCACCTGGACAGCGAGAGTCAAAACATATCAAGACTGAAAATGATAGCGATGATGATTGGGTTTGGGATTTTGACTTGGATAAGGTCATCAATGCCTACCAGATTTAAGTTAAAAAAAAAACAAAGGTTCGTCGATATGTACTTCATAGTGACGCTGAAAAATAAAGAAGAAAAAGAAAAATGAAAAAAGAAAAAAGGTAAAAAACTAAAAAGAAAAAACACTCAAAGAGAAATTACAGACCGGGACACAAATGACGACCAAGACAGAGGGAATATAAGTGACGACCGGGAACCTCAAAGAGAAATTACAGACTGGGACACCTGGACACAAATCACGACTGAGACACAGGGAATATAAATGACGACCGGGACACAGGGACACAACTACAACGGGGACGCCGGGGGCACAGGCGGGATATATAAATGACGACCGGGACACAGAGATTGTTCGAATAGAAATTACAGACCGGGACACCGGGACACAAATGACGACCGGGACACCGGGACACAGGGAATATAAATGACGACCGGGACACTCAAAGAGATATTACAAACTGGGACACCGGGACACAAAAGACGACCGGGACACAGGGAATATAAATGACGACCGGGACACAGGGACACATCATTAGAATAATGAGGTATAGATCTGAATACGGATTGTTTTTCCCATGGACAATTATATGTTGCATGTTCAAGAGTCAGTAAACCTGACAATCTATTTATATGCACAGACAATGGGACAGCGAAGAATGTTGTATATTCGCATGTTTTACGTAGTTAAAAACATATATTTATATCTATCTCTATTCACAGGTGGGACACAGGGACACAACTACAATGGCGCGTAACTAATATGGCGCGTAACGACTTACGCGCGCGGGGGGGCTTGGGGGGGCGCGAAACGCCCCACCAACTAGGTGTTGGGGTATATAACAGCTAGTATATATATATATATATATATATATATATATATATATATATATATATATATATATATATATATATATGTATGTATACATATATATATATACATATATATATATATATATATATATATATATATATATATATATATATATATATATATATATATGTATACATATATATAAACATATATATATATATATATATATATATATATATATATATATATATATATATATATATATATATATATATATGTGGCGCTTCGCGCCACCCCAACACCTAGTTGGTGGAGGCGCTTCGCCTCCCAAGCCCCCCCCGCGCGTAAGTCGTTACGTGCCATATTAGTTACGCGTCATTGTAGTTGTGTCCCTGTGTAACACCTATGGATATATATATATATATATATATATATATATATATATATATATATATATATATATATATATATATATATATATATATATATATATATATATATATATATATATATATATATATATATATATATATATATATATATATATATATATATATATATATATATATATATATATATATATATATATATATATATATATATATATATATATATATATATATATATATATATATATATATATATATATATATATATATATATATATATATATATATATATATATATATATATATATATATATATATATATATATATATATGTTTTTAACTACGTAAAACTTGCGAATATACAACATTGGCTTTCCCATTGTCTGTGCATATACAAAGCCTTATGTACTTAGAATGACGTCATATGCAAACGCTCTTTTTACAGACAAACAAACATGCATACACACAACTCATTTTTATATAGATAGATAGATAGATAGATAGATACAATACAAATTAACTGCGTAAAACTTGCGAATATACAACATTCTTCGCTGTCCAATTGTCGCTGCATATAAATAGATTGTCAGGTTTACCGACCCTCGAACATGCAATGTACAATTGTCCATGGGAAAAACAATCAGTATTAAGATGTACACCACATTTTTCTAATGATTGACCTTGAGCTTTGTTGATGGTGATTGCAAATGCTAATCGAATTGGGAATTGCAATCTTTTAAATTGAAAAGGCAGATCCGTTGGAATCATTGGAATGCAAGGAATAAGAACAGCCTCACCCTCGAAAGGTCCTGTCAAGATTGTTGCCTCTATTACGTTTTCCATTGTTTTTTTTACGGCAAGTCATTATTATTGGTACGCATCTTTTTAGTTGTGGCACGTGTGGTGGAAACCCTGGAAGATCCAGGGAATTTAAAATTCAGATGGATAATTAACCGCCTCATTGGGTTCCAAAACTGTGTCGACTGACTTGTAAAGGACTGCCTGGTAATAGCAGCGGTACGATTAGGTGAAGGCATTCCCAAATCCTGAAGAGGTTTGTTTGCCATACATACGCACAAATCTTCTATAATAACTAAAGTGTAGTTATAAATTTCTAATGTTAAATCAAAAGTCATATCTGACATCTTTAACCGTTTTCGATGGAGTATATCTTCGGATATTTTCGATTTATATTTTTCCCATAGCTCTATAGGAGCTGAAGGAGAGCAAGTTGTTAGTATGATTCCAAACAATGCACGAATTTGACATGGAGTTGACGTTTCGCACGCGTCATTGATGCAGTTATCCCAGTGTTGGTCATTCTCCAATAAATTCAGAGCTTGGCATGCACTACGGTAAGTGTCATGTATAGTACCGTTTACAGTTCTCAAATACTCAAATAGACGTCGGACCGGATTCATTCAGCAAAAGCAGGCGTAGAAAGAAGCATTCATGTTGATTGGGGTGAACGGTGTAGAGTCTTCCTATCGTGGTATCTTTGAAGATGGTAGGTTGGCTGTCGACTGACTTACCCTGTTTTGACGTTCAAATACTTTATTTTTATTATTCCACGTGTAATACGAAGGCACTTCAGTATACAGCAGTTTTTTTGCAAAAGAATCATTTTTGCATAGCGAAAAGAAAGCAGTTAACGTTGTATCCGGTGGATTCAGGGCTCTTTGTTGCACGTTGGATTCCGAAAAATAAACACGTTGACATTTCTGTAAATGTACCGCTAAGTGAACAACAGCTGGACTACGTTCATGTACCAGAAATGAAAGACTTCGCCAAACAGCTTCATTACTGCTTATGTATCTTCCAGCCTGATATTTTACGATTTCGTCGATATCACTGATTTTGGACTACAAGCCAAAAACTGCCATGTCACTGCTTTTGTTGATGTATTTACGTATGTGTTTGATTGCATTTACGGAGTTACAGTATTCAACGTTTATGTGTGCATTAAATGTTTTTGATAATAAAGGGGAATATGGAACAACCCACTGGTTATCTACATCGATGGTGGTACCGTTACGCTTCTTTATTATTGCTGTTTTACCGCCATCTTCAATAGATTTTCTTCTATATTGCGAGTAACCATCATCGCCAGTAATTGTGTTGGGTACTAAAAGTCGAGGATACTGCTTTGTGCACCTTCCTTTGGCCATGTATGGTGATTTTTCGTTCAGTGCTCCGCAAGGTCAATGTATCATATTTTTTACCACAATACCATATAAGCCCTTACCGACATTTTCATCAGATATTTCAGCGGGAATCACATCATCAATTTCATTAGAAGTAATTTTATAATGTAGCCAGATTAGTATATGTGCGTGTGGCAATCCTCGTTTTTGCCATTCCACTGACTACATCCAGCATCGCACTAACCCAAACACTTCAAGTTTTACTATGTAGTTTATCAGTGATTTCAACTTTTGCCGGAAGACACAGGCCGTAATGTCATGTCTATGAACCGCTGATTGTCCTTGAAGTAAAAGCTGCTGTATCTCGTCCCAAGATTGATTACATGTAAAAGTAATAAATAAATCTGGACGACCATAGAGACGAACATACGCAATAGCATTTTGAGTATGACATCATCCAACAGCTGCTATTATAGAATTTTTCATTCTTCTTTGACATGTGTGTTTTTATTAGGTATATAAGGGGTTTGTTCCCTTGTCAATACCTTGCTCTTTACAGTAAGGTTTTGAATGTTATCCCAAATCCTTAAGAATGACCCTTGAATCACAAAGGCCGTAGAATAAATTGTTGAAATTACAAAAAATACCTTAGCGAAAACAGCAAGGTATTGCGGAGGAGACAAACCGCGTTATATACGTAATTAAATAAAAAAAAAGTTTTTTTTAATGAAAGTAAGGAGCAACATTAAAACTTAAAACGAAGAGAAATTACTCCGTATATGAAAGGGGCTTTTCCTCCTCAACGCCCCGCTCTTTACGCGAAAGTTTGACTCTTACTCTTAACTCTATTTTTAAAACAGTAAGAGACTTTAGCGTAAAGAGCGGGGCGTTGAGGGGGAAAAGCCCCTTTCATATACGGAGTAATTTCTGTTTGTTTTAATTTTGATATTGCTCCTTACTTTCATTTAAAAAAAACTTGTTTTTTTATTTAATTTCTGGGCGTTTTTGAATTAATGCATGTTTTGATCTTGGCTCTCCGCACATAAATAATTAAAATGAAATTTAGATATTAATTAATTGCAATTAATCGGAAGATTTTGAGAAAAAAGGAGCGAGGGAGGAGGTCTAGTTGCCCTCCAAGTTTTTGATTACTTAAAAAAGCAATTAGAGCTTTTAAATTTTAACAAACGTTTTCATTGGTAAAAAAATACGTAACTTACGAATTAACTTACGTAACGACCTTCTATATTCGTATGTTTTTATTGCGTATATGAGGGGGTTCAACCCTCGTCGATACCTCGCTCTTTACACTAAAGCTTAGATTTTGTCCCAATTCCTTAAGTATGTACACTTATGTAAGTTGATTTTTGAGGTACGTATGTTTATTACTAACAAAAAGGTTCGTGAAAGAAAATAAAATCCAGTTGCATTTTTAAGTAAGCAGAAATTGAAGGGCAACTAGGCTTCCTCCCCCACGTCCATTTTCTTATCAAAATCATCCGATCAAAGCTATAAGAAAGCCATTTAGCAAAAAAAATATTAATACAAATTTTTTTTTAATTATTCATGTGCGGCGAGCCAGAATCTAAGCATGCATTAATTCAAAAACGTTCAGAAATTAAATAAAACAACAAGTTTCTTTTAACTGAAAGCAAGGAGTGACATTAAAACTTAAAACGAACAGAAATTATTCGAATATGAAAAGGATTGTCCCCTCCACGACGCTTCGCTCTTTACGCTAAAGTTTTTTATTGTTTTAAAAAGTAGAATTGTGACAGAGTCAAACTCTAGCGTAAAGAACGGGGCGGTGCAGAGGGGAAAACCCCTTTCATATTCGAATAATTTCTGTTTGTTTTCAGTTTTAATGTCGCTCCTTACTTGCAATTAAAAAAAAACTCTTTTTTTAATTTGATTTTCATTGAGATTCAACGACTCTTTGGTAGTGTTTCCTTTTTTTTAAAATGAGGCAAATTTTCTCAGGCTCATAACTTTTGGTGGGTAAGAAAAAATTTGATAAGACTTACATATTTAAAATCAATATAAAAATTGTTACCACGAACGGTTTGAAACATAACTATATTTTTGACTGTTTGGAATTAAAAAGTTGAGAAATTCTGAAATAATATTGTAGGTGTATTCTGTTTCCAGGATTAACTCAAATTTCCTTTAATTTTTACGTTTTTCTACACTTTATTAGTCAATGTTAAAAAAAAATCGATGCCATTCCACTGGTTTAAACTGAAAATTCAGAGACCCGTGTGTAACGGCTAGATAAAATAAAAAAATGAATTATTTGCCTTCTTTCAGTCCATGTTTTTTAAGTGATTCCTCAGACCTTTCAAGTAGCACTACTTAAGTTACACTGTTTTATTATAGTAATACTATTAGTTATGTTTTATAGTAGCATACTATTTTAAAAGCAGTATAGCAGTATACTCACAACTCAACTTTTTAAAAAAATAGAAAACTTTAGTGAAAAGAATGGGGCATTGAGGAGGGGAGAGGGTTTTATATCTGGAATAATCTCTGTTCGTTTTAAGTTTTGATATCTCTCCTTACTTTCAGTTAAAAAACTTGTTTTATTTAAGGAAGGAGTTGCATGGGAAGATTTCTCCAAGGAGGATTTTTTCAGTTGACAGGAATTTTTCCTGCTGGAGAAAGGTAAATTTTCTGGCGTAATTTAAAAAACGATCAGATTTTAAATAAAAAAAATAAGTTTTTTTCAAATAAAAATAAGCGGCAAACTTTAAACTCGAAATGAACAAAATCATTACGTTTTGAAGGGGGCAGACCATTCTTAATACTTTGCTGTTTACGCTAAAGTTTCCCTTTTTATAAATTTCTGATATAAACAAAACACAAAAAATGATAATAAAATGAAATCTAATCACACTTAAATAAAATATAATCATGTAATAATACAAAAAGCAAGCCATGATGTCAGTTGCAGCCTGTTTGTAAAGTGCATACTGAATTAATCCTCTCAATGGGACTTAAGCAAAATGAAACAAGGCCATCAAATTCACTTACTATCGTTTGGTATGTTTTCTAACCATTTATATTTGTCTGTTTGGCAAAACTACTAATGCAGCAAAAAAGGAACCAAAGAAGCGCCAAAAACTTCAATCAACTTCAAATAGAAGGGGTTATTTTAAGAAACTTTGGGAAGGAACATTCGATTAAATTTGTAGCTAAACCCCTCTCACTGCGGCGTAATAATAATTATTTGAGAACAAACAATCCTTCTATAGAGCTTCTGAAAAACCTTCTGACAAGTGGAATGAAGTTGCCTGTTTTCCATTCTTTGCCCTATTAATTTCCTTATTTTCTAATTAATTTTTAATTCTCTTCGTTCTAAGCCAAAATTAAATTTTTTTATTTTTTTTTGTAATTTTTTTTGGAGTCTTGCAAGGTTCTTGTGCAGTCTTTTGTCAATTTGAGTCGAAATTAATTGTAACAAATGAACTCCAAAATAACGAATGAGACGAAAATTGAAAATGACACATTTTGTTGTTGTTGAGTTTTTCATTTCTGGAGAATTTTCGTGCAGGTTTCAAATTTATGTAAATTAAATAACTATATTTCAGACTGTTAGCCTCAAATAGTTTTTATGATACTGCATCGAAAGACTTTTGTTATAGACAAATAATTATATTAAAACGCGGCAAACAAATTCTAGAAACTTGACCCTTTAAATTTGTTGTTTTTTCCATATTATTTTTTGTTCTTCATTTTTTTCGTACAACATTGACTAAACGAACCAGCAAACAAAATGCAAACTAATTCTGTTTTTTCCACAAAAATCGTTGGTGGGGGGAACACAAATCTTTTGAAAAGATGGAAAACATCTCCTGGTTTTCTTCCAAGATGTAAAAGACTCTTCGAAGAACAGCAGGTTTTAATTAGGCCATAACAAAACGAGTTTTCCCATTGAAAAGCTGAAATCAAGAATTTCTTTTTTAGCTGCGAATGCTAAATCTCCTTAAAAGCCTCAGAGGGAATATGATTTATTACATATCGGATTTCAATCTAGCTTTATAGAGAAAGGATTTTGTATCCAGGTTTGCCAACAATCCAACCCTTTCAATCCGAAAATTTTTAAATACAATAAAAGTCCATATGGATATTACGCGCTATGCTATCTGTTGAGAATTAAAAACAAAAACAAAAAACCCCGAAATATCAGTGACGGGACGATGAATTAGGGTCGGGAACCGGTATGGTTTTTCAAACGATCGTGGTTGAGTGGAAAATAAAATAAGTTTTCCCGATCATTCAAATGATTTAATTGTGCTTTCTTTTAATCTTTGTAAAGAAAAACTGACATTTTTAAAATCAGTAAACATCAAAAGGTATATAGTAAACTTCAAAATTAGCGTAAATAAGGTAGAATAAAATGACTTATTCATGTCGAGGGTTCAAATATACATAAATGTATTTGATTGCAAATCTACTAAATACCCTGGTCAAAGTTTATATTCATAGCGTATTGTTAACAGTGCATACATTAATGATTTGGTCCATATCTAGATATACATAGGTACACACTATTATACATAACATATAAATATGTGTCATTATGCTTACCTGTAACGTAGCAATTTGCAGAGCCTGAATTATGAGGTACTGAGGAAAACAAGTTGGTATGAAATTGAGACGTAAAATCGAGCTACTGAAAACTAATTTTCATTTGTGTAGATGACTCAGTTTCAAGCATATTTCGACTGCGTCCTATTCCAAGCTTTCTAAGTGAAAGCCCATCTTCAAGCTAAAGGGCTGAACAGTCGACAAACATCCAAGGTTCTAATAGTTTTATGTATAGTTTTAAAATAGATTAAATCATTTTAAAAACTGAGAAACAAGGTATACCGAGACTTAAGGAATGGGGCAAAAAAAAAATCAGTATAATATTAAAAATCAATATGGTTATTACAGACAATGCCGCATATTGCCTTGGAACTAATATATAGCTAAATATCTTTCAATACGAATCCATCTTATTTCAAAAGTCCAATATTCGTAGTATACAGTAGTGGTCGTAAGTAGCCTATATCTAAATATATATTAATGATAGGACGATGAATGAGGATCGCGAACCAGAATGGTAATAATCGTGTTTTTCGAAGGACCAGAATTGATTAGGGAACTGAGCAAATTTTCCCTATTCTTGAAATGACTTCACCGTACTATTCTGTTTTGCGTAAGAAATCCACCCCCCCCCCCAAAAAAAAAAATACTAGCATTTTTTAAAATTTATGAACGTTCTTTATTCAAATTATGAGATCAATTCTTTAATCATCCCTTCCCGCCTATCCTCATACTTCAACAATTACAATCTGCAAGCAGCGTAAATACATCAAACTGTTCGTGGTAACGAACTGTAGTAAGGAGCGACCCGGCTCAATAGTAACCGAAACTCTAAAAAATGGAATTTTGATACCAATAGTTACATCAAAAGAATCCCATTTTTATACTGATTTTAGATATATAATTTTCATCAAGATCAGTTATACACATCAAAAGTTACGAGCCTGAGAAAATTTGCCTCATTTTAGAAAATAGGGGGAAACATCCCCTAAAAGTCATACATTCTTAACAATCAGATCTTAACAAATCTTAACATCATACAAACATACAATCATACAATCATATTCAGCGTATCAGAGAACCTTGTTGTAGAAGTTTCAAGCTCCTATATACAAATTCGTGGAATTTCGTATTTTTTGACAGAAGACAGATCACGAATGCGTGTTTATTTGTTTGTTTGTTTTTTGTTTTTTTTCCCCAGGGGTGATCGTATCGACTGAGTGGTCCTAGAATGTCGCGAAAGGTTTCATTCTAACGGAAATTAAAAGTTCTAGTGCCCTTTTTAGGTGACCAAAAAAATTGGAGGGCACCTAGGCCCCCTCCCACGCTCATTTTTCCCAAAAGTCATCGGATAAAAATTCTGAGATTGCCATTTTATTCACCATAGTCGAAAAACCATTATAACTATGTCTTTAGGTTCGACTTACTCCCCCGCAGTCCCAGTGGTAGGGGCTCCAAGTTACAAACTTTGACCTGTGTTTCAAACAGTTCGTGGTAACGAACTGTAGTAAGGAGCGACCCGGCTCAATAGTAACCAAAACTCTAAAAAATTGAATTTTGATATCAATAGCTACATCAAAAGAATCGCATTTTAATGCTGATTTTAAATATATAAGTTTTATCAAGTTTAGTCTTACCCATCAAAAGTTAAGAGCCTGAGAAAATTTGCCCTATTTAGGAAAATAGGGGGAAATACCCCCTAAAAGTCGTAGGATCTTAGCAAAAATGACACCATAAGATTCAGCGTATCAGAGAACCCTACTGTAGAAGTTTCAAGCTCCTATCTACAAAAATGTGGAATTTTGTATTTTTTGCCAGAAGACAAATCACGGGTGCGTGTTTATTTGTTTGTTTTTTTGTTTTTTTTTTTTTCCCAGGGGTCATCGTATCGACCAAGTGGTCCTAGAATGTCGCAAGAGGGCTCATTCTAACGGAAATGAAAAGTTCTAGTGCCCTTTTTAAGTGACCAAAAAAATTGGAGGGCATCTAGGCCCCCTACCACGCTCATTTTTTTCCCAAAGTCAAAGGATCAAAATTTTGAGATAGCCATTTTGTTCGGCATAGTCGAAAACCATAATAACTATGTCTTTGGGGATGACTTACTCCCCCACAATCCCTGGGGGAGGGGCTGCAAGTTACAAACTTTGACCAGTGTTTACATATAGTAATGGTTATTGGGAAGTGTACAGACGTTTTCAGGGGGATTTTATTTTGTTTGGGGGTGGGGTTGAGGAGAGGGGGCTATGTTGGAGGATCTTTCCTTGGAGGAATCTGTCATGGGGGAACAGAAATTCAATGAAAAGGGCGCAGGATTCTCTAGCATTACTATAAAAAAACAATGAAAAATAAACATGAAAACGTTTTTACAAATGAAAGGAAGAAGCAGCATTGAAACTTAAAACGAACAGAGATTATTACGCATATGAGGGGTTCTAAAAATACTTTAGCATAAAGAGCGAGGTATTTAGGAGGAGATAAATACCTCGCTCTTTATGCTAAAGTATTTTTAGTAATTTCAACTATTTATTCTACGGCCTTTCTGATTCAGGGGTCATTCTTAAAGAATTGGGACAAAACTTACGATTTAATGTAGAGAACGAGGTATTAATGAGGGTACAAACCCCCTCATATACATAATAATAATTAAAGAATATAAAAGTTTGTTACGTAAGTTAATTCTAAAGTTACGTATATTTTTTGCTAATAAAAAAATCGTTAAAATTAAAATTAGTAGTTGCCTTTTTCTGTAACCGAAAAATTGCATGGCAACTAGGCCTCCTTCCCCATCCCATATTTCTCAAAATCGTATGATCAAAACTAAGAGAAAGCCATTTAGCCAAAAAAGGAATTAATATGCAAATTTCATTTGAATAGTTTACGTGTGGAGAGTCAAAATCAAACATGCATTAATTCAAAAACGTTCAGAAATTACATAAAAAAAAACTAGTTTTTTTAACTGAAAGTAAGGAGCGACATTAAAACTTAAAACGAACAGAAATTACTCCGTATATGAAATAGATTGTTCCCTCCGCAATCCCTCGCTCTTTACGCTAAAGTTTGACTCTTTGCCACAATTCTGCTTTTTAAAACAATTAAAAGCTTTAGCGTAAAGAGCGAGGGATTGCGGAGGGAACAATCTATTTCATATACGGAGTAATTTCTATTCGTTTTAAGTTTTAATGTCGCTCCTTACTTTCAGTTAAAAAAACTAGTTTTTTTTATGTAATACATATAGTAATGGTTGCTTGGAAGTGTACAGGCGTTTTCAGGTGGATTTTATTGGTTTAGAGGGGAGAGTTGAGGGAGGAGGAGGGTTATGTGGGGGGATATTTCCATGGAGAAACTTCTCATGGGGAAGAGAATTTCAATGAAGGGGGCGCAGGATTTTCTAGCATTATTTGAAAAGCAATGGAAAAATAAATATGAAAAGTTTTTTTCTACTGAAAGTAAGGAGCAGCATTAAAAATTAAAACGAACAAAAATTATTACGCATATGAGGGGTTTACCTCCTCGTTATACCTCACTCTTTACGCTAACGTATTTTTAGTAATTTCAACTATTTATTCTACGGCCTTTGTGATCCAGGGGTCATTCTTAAGGAATTGGGACAAAATCTAAGCTTTAGATAAAGAGGGAGGTATCGACGAGGGTTGAACCCCCTCATATACGCAATAAAAACGTAAGAATATAGAAGACAATTACGTAAGTTAATTTGTAAGTTACGTATATTTTTTACCAATGAAAACGTTTGTAAAAAATTAAAAGTTCTAGTTGCTTTTTAAAGTAATCAAAAACTTGGAGGGCAACTAGGCCTCCTCCCTTGCTCCTTTTTTCTCAAAATCTTCCGATTAATTGCAATTAATGAATATGTAAATTTTGTTTTAATTATTTATGTTCGGATAGCCAAGATCAAAACATGCATTAATTCAAAAACGCCCAGAAATTAAATAAAAAAAAAACAAGTTTTTTAAAATGAAAGTAAGGAGCAACATTAAAACTTAAAATAAACAGAAATTACTCCGTATATGAAAGGGGCTTTTCCTCCTCAGCGCCCCGCTCTTTACACTAAAGTTTTTTACTGTTTAAAAAGTAGAGTTACGAGAATGAGTCAAACTTTAGCGTAAAGAGCAAGGCGTTGAGGAAAAGCCCCTTTCATGTACGGAGTAATTTTTGTTCATTTTAAATCTTAATGTCGCTCCTTACTTTCATTTAAAAAAACTTGTTTATTTTATTTAATATAAATAAGGAATCTTATGACGATCCATGATAATCTGATGTGGAGTCTTAGCTTAGATTTTTTATTTGAAATAAAAATATTATTACTAGTCTTAATCAAAGGATTGTTTTCCTAACTATAAAAAGCAAAAAAAAGTTATTTTTCGATAAAACATTTGGTAAGTTTGCCTTCTGGAAAACTTACCAGCGACACCTACAAGAAAATAAATTTTAAACCATATTTAAGAGTAAATTCTTGTTAGGTCCAAGTAAAAAAATAGTTTCTGACATTTTTAATTTCTAACTTGAGATACTTGAATCATCCAACACCTGCTATTATAGAATTTTTCATTCTTCTTTGACAGGATATGAAACTCAAATGTCAGGCTCATTCCAAGCAATGAGAGTCATATTTCTGGTGACTCACATTTCTAAGAAATTTGTTTTTCTTAAATGATTAGTTATAGGACCTGTTTTGACCAGAATTGCTTAGGCTGATATCTCACAAAAATAGGGAAGGAGGAGAAGGCCTAGTTACCATTCAATTTGTTTGGTTATTAATGAAGGCTACTTGAAATTTTACTTTTATTTTCGAACGTTTTATCAGTAATAAATATACGCAAATTAGGTATTAATTTATGCAGCCAACTTCTATTCGTGTATTTTTATTACGTATAACAGGGGATTTGCCCCCTCTTCAATACATTGCTCTTTACGCTAAGGCTCTAATTTTGGTCCAATTCCTTAAAAATAACCCCTGAATCACAAAGGCCGTTTAATTAGAATAATGCATTGGCTTAGGAGCATTATTGCCTACGTCGTGACGTAGGCAAATAGCTTTGTTGAAATTACTAAAAATAGTTTAGTGTAAAGAGAAAGGCATTGAATAATGGAAAACTCCTCATAGACATAATAATCTCTTTTTATTTTAATTTAAATCTTGCTCGTTACCTTCAGTTGAAAAACATTGTTTTTTTTTAATTAATTTCTCATTGTTTTTTTTTTTTAATAATGAAGGCAAATCAAGCATTCTTTGTATGGCAATTCTCATCCCCCATGAAAAATCTTTCCCTAGAAGGATCCTCCTGCGTAACCCCAGACTTCACCCCCCCCCCCCACCGAAAGAAATCGCCCTGAAAACGACTGTATACTTCCCAATAACCAATATTATATATAAACAATGGCCAAAGTTCAAAACTTGCAGCCCTTCCCAAAGGGACTGTGAGGGATTAAGTCGTCCTCAGAGACATATTTATTAAATCTTTCGACTATGCTGAATGAACTTACTATTTCAAAAATTTGATCTGGTGACTTATTCACCCTAATATTTTTTCGACACATAAAAAGGGCACTTTCACTTTTGATTTCCTTTCGGATGGGCCCTCTCACGACATTCTAGTACTACTGGGTCAATGTGATCACCCCTGGGAAAAGGAAAAAAGAACAAAACAAAACACACATAAACACGCATTCGCAATCTTTCTTCTGAAAATAACACAAAATTTTACATTTTAGCAGATAGAAGCTTGAAACCTTTGCAGTAGGGCTCTCTGATACGCTGAATCTGACAGTTTGATCAAACAGTCCTTGGTATCGAACTGTAGTAAGGAGTGACCCGGCTCAATAGTAACCAAGACCTTGGTACCGGAATTTTAACGGAAACAAAAAACGGAATTTTGATACCAATATTTAGCTCAAAAGAAACATATTTTAATGCTGATTTTAAATGTATAAATTTCAACAAGTTTAGTGTTACCCATTAAAAGTTACGAGCCTGAGAAAATATGCCTTATTTTAGAAAATAGGAGAAAACGCCCCCTAAAAGTCATAGAATCTTAGAATCTCATCTCACACCATCAGATTAAGCGTATCAGAGAACCCTTTTGTAAAAGTTTCAAACTCCTATCTATAAAAATATGGAATTTTGTATTTTTTCCAGAAAACAGATCACAGATGCGTCAGAATGGAATTGGGTCAGCGGGGGGGGGTGGTATTTGGAAGGATCTTTCCATTTAGAAATTTATCATGAGGGAATATAATATCCCTGAAGGGGGTGCAGGATTTTCTAGCATTATTAAAAAAAAAACAATGAGAAAAGAAATAAATAAAAAAATTTCATCCGGAAGTAATGAGTAACATCAAAACTTAAAACGAAAACAAGATATTATGTATATAACGCGGTTTGTCTCTTCCACTATACCTTGCTCTTTTCACTAAGGTATTTCTTTTTTAATTTCAACTACTTATTCTACGGCCTTTGTGATTCAAGAGTCATTCATAAGGATTTGGGATAAAATTAAAGCCTTGCTGTAAAGAGCAAGGTATTGACGAGGGAGCAAAACCCCTCATATACATAACAAAAACACACAAATATGGAAGCTCGTTATGTTAGTTGATTTCTGAGGTACGTATGTTTACTACTAACAAAAACGTTCGTACAAGAAAATAAAAAAATTAGTTGCATTTTTAAGTAGCCAAAAATTGAAGGGCAACTAGGCTTCCTCCCCCACCCCCATTTTCTTATCAAAATCATCCGATCAAAGCCATGAGAAAGCCATTTAGCAAAAATAATATTAATACACAAATTTTGTTTTAATAATTCATGTGCGGTGAGCCAGAATCTAAGTATGCGTTAATTCAAAAACGTTCAAAAATTAAATAAAACAACAAGTTTCTTTTAACTGAAAGTAAGGAGAAACAATAAAACTTAAAACAAACAGAAATTATTTGAATATGAAACGGATTGTCCTCTCCACAACGCTTCGCTCTTTATGCTAAAGTTTTTTATTGTTTTAAAAAGTAGAGTTGTGACAGAGTCAAACTTTAGCGTAAAGAGCGGGGCGTTGCGGAGGGACAAACCCTTCCATATTTGAATAATTTCTGTTCGTTTTCAGTTTTAATGGCGCTCCTTGCTTGCAGTTAAAGAAAAACCTCTTTTTTTAATTTAATTTTCATTAAGATTCAACGACTCTTCGGTAGTGTTTCCTTTTTTTTGAAAATGAGGCAAATTTTCTCAGGCTCATAACTTTTGGTGCGTAAGACAAAATTTGATAAAAAATTTACATATTTAAAATCCAGCATAAAAATTGTTACCACGAACGGTTTGAAACATAATTATATTTTTGACTGTTTGGAAATAAAAAGCTGAGAAATTTTGAAGTAATATTGTTGATGTATTCTGTTTCCAGGGTTAACTAAAATTTCCTTTCATTTTTACTTTTTTCTACACTTTATTAGTCAATGTTAGAAAAAAATCGATGCCATTCCACTGGTTTAAACTGAAAATTCAGAGACCCGTGTGTAACGGCTAGATAAAATAACAAAATGAATTATTTGCCTTCTTTCAATCCATGTTTTTTAAGTGATTCCTAGGACCTTTCAAGGAGCGCTACTTAAGTTACACTGTTTTATTATAGTAATACTATAGGTTATGTTTTATAGTAGCATACTATTTTATACGCAGTATAGCAGTATACTCACAACTCAACTTTTTAAAAAAATAGAAAACTTTAGTGAAAAGAATGGGGTATTGAGGAAGGGAGAGGGTTTTATATCTGGAATAATTTCTCTTTGTTATAAGTTACAATGTATCTCCTTAATTTCCGTTAAAAAACTTGTTTCCTTTAAGGAAGGAGTTGCATGGGAATATTTCTCCAAGGAGAATTTTTTCGGTTGACGGAAATTTTTCATGCTGGAGGAAGATAAATTTTCCGGCATAATTTAAAAAACGATCACATATTAAATAAAAAATAAGTTTTTTCAACTCAAAATAAGCGGTAAACTTTTAACTCGAAATTAAAAAAATATTACGTATATGAAGGGGACTGACCATTCTTAATATCTTGCTGTTTACGCTAAAGTTTCCCTTTTTATAATTTTCTGATGCATACAAAACACAAAAAATGATAATAAAATAAATTCTAATCACACTTAAATAAAATATAATCATGTAATAATACAAAACGCAAGCAGTGATGTCAGTTGCAGTCTATTCGTAAACTGCACACTGAATTAATCTTCTGAATGGGACTTAAGCAAAATGAAACAAGGCCATCAAATTCACTTACAATCGTTTGGTATGTTTTCTAACCATTTATATTTGTCTGTTTGGCAAAACTGCTAATTATCCGTCACAATAGGTCAAAGGTTTGTCGAGGATTGTTTTTCGAGGGAGGGGGGGGTACAGAAAAACCATACGTTTTGGCGAGTCGGACAAAAAGTTCAGATGACGGGTTAAAGGGCTTTACATTTGATTTTTATAACTGGGAAGAGCATAAAAAAGCATCAAGCAGTCCGTTTAGTTAAGAAAAACGAATTTTCCATGTGTGACTCTTTTCTTCAAGTTCATTTAACGGCAAACAAGATTGCAACCAGCAAGAAGTGTGTTCATTCCGTATGTTCAATTAATTTAAAGAGCTTTTTCCACAAAATAAGTTTTTCGAAAAAAAAAGTAAAAATGAAACCCAGAACATACATAAATGTATAATAAAACGGATGATTTTGATTTTGAAGTTATATTTCCATTCTCTGAAAGTAATATACACTCAAATATCACATATTCAGAATTTTACGCACAGTTACTTAGATATGCAAGGATATGTAGTAACTATATTGATTTTAAAAATAAATTTAAAATTTTATGAAAAAAAATGATTTTAAGAGGGTTTTCTGCAAATACATTAACTTGGCAATTTAAAAAAAATTAGTTTTCATTATAAACAAACTTTTAAATAAATATCGAAAGAATTATCTTGAAATGCTTAGCGAAATTTTTGGTCGATTTTGATTTTCTCTGTTACTGAGTTTGGCGTGTCCCTAATTTTTGACAGCGGATTTCTGGAGGATTTTGCCTATATATTGTAATTTCAAATGGTCTTATTTTACATTCATTTCCCTGATTTTTATCTAAGTCACAATTACATCAATAGAGAAAATTTGATATAGTGAAAAATTTTTAATAATTGTTTAGTATTAATATAGATTGTGAATTCCTAACGAGGGCCAGAACCAAGGTATGATAAGCTTGTTTTGGTGTTACTTGGTTATTCTACATTTTTTTTCAAAGGCATATATTCTGGGGGTGATTCCTAGAATGGGGATACCATAGGGAATTTATTGTAGGCAAGCCACTGGCCTGGGTAGGGAATTTAAAGTGCTGGAACCCTATATGAGAGTGTGTATTCTCCTGATGAGCCGTTGTGTTGGGTTGTTGCCTCTGAATTATTTGTGTTTTTTTTTACTGTGTTTAATATTTGGTAAATGACGACTTATACTTACTTACGACACGACTGCCTATCCATGGATTATTCTCTATATTAATTACTAATGTAGGAAAACAGTTTTCATTTTTTCCTTCTGTCTTCCTTTTCTTTTTTTATGTGTTTGTGCTGTTGCATTGGTGATATCTTTTTTCATTATAAATTTCGATAAATGATCAAGTCAAACTAAAAACGAGAAGAAATTAAAATGAGTAGGGCCCAAAACCCCCTATAACTTCCTAATGCTAGAACATAATTTACACTCCACTAAAACAAAAATTCAAATGTATATTATGGTCAGTTTAATAAACATATGTTGATTTTTATTCCTTAAAATGTTTATCATATTTGACTTCTTACAGTTAAAAGTGAGACCATTGATTTTTTTTTTTTTTTTCAGTAGAATTTCAGTAAAATCAAATTTTCTTCTATTTTGTATAGATATTTAAAACTTAAATGAGACCACTAAAGAGGGGAACACAAAACACAAAAATTAGCGAAACATCATTAATCTAAAATTCTTCTGTTTTTGCTGTAGCATACTTCCTTAAGGAGAAACACAGTTGTGAAACTTTATCCGCTCCTCCCAAAAAAAAAACTTACCAGTCAAAGCAAAAACAATCATTGCAATCCCAAATTTCATTTTTAAAATCCTTGTATTTTGCAAATTTATAAGTCAATTGTTACAAAAGCAAGAACTGAACAAAATCTAATCTTCTAACGAGAATTCTCTTCCATGGGAGAGCTTTTTGCGCAATTCTCTTTGCAAAATGTACAATACAGGATTCCAGCGACGCTTTAAAATGCCATATTGGTCGAGTCACGTGCATTAAATAAGTAGTCATTTGCATTTGAAGACCATTTTGTAATTTGGTCTTGATATTACCAAACAGCGTAAATTGTCTTTCAGCAGCTGCCGACAAGTCAGCATGCCACATAATATCATTATAAAACCCCAAAAATCCTTGTGTTTTTCCCCCTTGGCATCTTTACTTTTTCTTAAGGCAGACCAAAAAACTGACGAATTCACTTCTGCAGTGGTAACGCAAATAATTGTCAAAAATGGAATTCCAGAGTTCGTGAAGATCGCTTCGGACCTTTTTCTTGTCAAAATTTGGTTTTCCTAATCAAGTGGGAAAACTGACTAGGTAGAAACTATGCTATCGTTCTCTCCACCAATTCATGGATCATGTCGTTGATCATCCACCAATCCATGGATCATGTCGTTGATCATCCACCAATTCGTAGATCAAGTCGTTGTCCACCAATTCAATTTCAATCCAATTCTCCACAACAATTTCAGGATCTAAAAACGACAGTGCGTTCAAGGTTTCGTCTTTGTTGTCAGTTTTACTTCTGATTCGGCAATATGTTAATACTTCTGCTGCTAGTAGCAGTACTGCTATTCAGTATTATTATTAGTAACATCAATACTACTGCTGTTACTGCTATTACAACTATGCCTAAAGGTACTAAGGTGAAATTTTCGGACATATAGAAACTGTATGGAACTAACTCAAAACACACTATGCCCACAAAAGTTGTGAAGTGTACGAATTGTTAATGGTCCAGAAACTGTTGATGGTATTATGCTGAAACTTTCAGCGTGTGTTGAATAGGATGTTGAAGAGACCCAAAGGTGCTATGCGCATACTGCTACTAGTACTGCTATTACTATTGTTATTGCACAAGCTAAGGGTATTAATATGAAGCTTTTAAGGAATATTTAGGGGGATTTTGAGCTAAAAAAAAAAAAAAATATGAGAATGTGGGCTTTCAAAAATGTGACAAAGCAATATCAGAAGAGCCAGTGGCACCATTTCGGAAAACCTTAAAGGGTGGGGGATGGGAAACATCAATTTTGGGCCTCCATCTAGCCTTAAAAATTTTAAAGTTTTGAAAATGCCTTTAGATACCGTAATACCTTTGGGGTTGGAGCTTTGTAACTTATTTAGGGACCAAAAACAGTGCCAAAATGGAAGATTTACTGTACAAATCAGAAACTTACGTACAGTTACTTCAGCAATGGATATCTTCTTTGCTTCATTTGTAAGAAGTCGTCGAGAAGCTTCTCATAATCGAGCTACTTCACTGCAGCTTTCTCAGAGAATATAAACAACAAATACAAAAGTCGCTCGTTTTCCATCATCGTCCGGAGGTAGTCCTTTACAAACGTCAACACAGAGAAGAAACGTTCATTTGAGCAGGTTGTGAGCGGGAATGTGAGAACTACCCTAGTGAACTGAAGAAGCTCAGAATAACCTTCTTTCAATCCCCCCAGGCTTTCGAAGACATCCAACGCGTTTGTCGGTTTCTGTGGAAGCTGCGACACAAATAACTTCGAAGACCAACTGTTTCTACGAAATTCCCTTGATTGGCACCAGATTCCCCTTCATCATGGCCACGAAACGCAAGACATTTTCGTCCAAGTAATCTTGTAGTTTTACTAAAGCTGTTACGTACTGTCTATTCTCTAGTATTTCCTTTTCGCGGTCTTTGGAGAGGCATGACGCAAGAGATTCGGCCGCCTCCATCTCAATAGCTCTGAACTGAGTCAGAGAAATGGTACATGCTTTGTGTCGGTTGCTGTTTTCGTGCTGCCGTATCAGTTCAGAAATGTCTTTCCACTTTCTAAATCCTACGTCAATAAATGCTCTAGCTCCATACCTCTCGTCTGGTCTAAGCGAGGATCCACTGTAATGTTGGAAATTGAAACAGAACACCAAGTCCTGTTCTATTGAATATTCGATCCATGGGTATGCCAAGAAATAGGAGCTGTTAAATTTTCGTTTGCGATTCCCAACGGTAGGGTGGGATAGTCAGTCAAAACTGGCTGACAAGGGTTTTCATACGGGTTTATGGACAAAGCGGTATTGATCGTTCTGGAAGCCATTTCATCCATTTCTGGTTCACACAGATTTATCAACTCAGAAATTTTTCTCACTTCCAGGGTCTGCTCGTTTGTCGGTAAAACTTTATATATATATATATATATATATATATATATATATATATATATATATATATATATATATATATATATATATATATATCAAATAATAAAAGATATTTAGATGATATTTTGGTCTTAAATTGTAAGGATTTCATTGATATTTCTAAAAATATACATCCATCAGAGCTTATTCTTGAGCCTAGTCATGGCGCTGGTCATGAAGATCATTTCTTAGATTTAAATATTAATATTTGTGATAATAATAAATTAAGTTTTAAAATGTATAATAAAACGGATGATTTTGATTTCGAAGTGATTAGTTTCCCATTCCCTGAAAGTAATATACACTCAAATATCACATATTCAGCGTTTTTCTCACAGTTATTTC
Source organism: Artemia franciscana (assembly GCF_032884065.1). Classification (NCBI taxonomy): domain Eukaryota; kingdom Metazoa; phylum Arthropoda; class Branchiopoda; order Anostraca; family Artemiidae; genus Artemia; species Artemia franciscana. The sequence continues at coordinate 24,757,039 of NC_088868.1, read as the reverse complement.
GTTATGCAAGGATTTGTAGTAATTATATTGATTTTAAAAATAGATGTAAAATCTTAAGCCAAAAATTGATATCAAGAGGTTTTTCTGCAAATAAATTAACTTGGCAATTTAAAAAATTTAGTTTTCATTATAACGAACTTTTAAATAAATATCAAAAGAATTATCTAGAAATACTTAAAGAAATTTTTAACTAATTTCGGAGGTTCGAGAAATGTTGTCACAGCGCCATTTATTTTGAATTGTGTTTCTAATTGAGCGGATTTTCTAAAAAATTAGCCACATGGTAAAGATGAATTATATAATTGTTTAGTTCATTCAGGTTTTTTGCAATGTGTTAATATTTGTGATTTGGTAAAATTTATAATATTTAGTTTACCTATTGTTGCTAAAAGGAGGGATATATTAACAGGATAAGCTTGTTTTTGGTTTTACTTGGTTGTTTTACATTTGCTGTTTTTTTTTCATAGGCATGTATTTTGGGGGTGATACCTGACGCGGGGATGCCATGGATATTCTGTGGTAGCCACAACACTGTGCTGGGTAGAAAATTTAGAGTGGCGAAACCCTATATAGGCCAGTGTATTCTCCTGATGAGCCCTTATGTTGGGTATTGCCTCTGAATTATTTGTCTATATTGTTTTTTCTATTGTTTGGTAAATGACGACTTATACTTATTGACGACATGACTGCCTGTCCATGGATTATTCTTTATGGTTGATTGTGTGTGGCTATGCTGTTTGACCTATGTGATTGTATGGATGAGTAGGGTTAAGGCCTCATTCAAGTGCTGGTCTATATTAATCACTAATTTAGGAAACCAGTCTTCCTTTTCTCCTTCTGTCTTTTTTTTTTTTTTTTTTTTTTTTTTTTTTTTTTTTTTTTTTTTTTTTTTTTTTTTTTTTTTTTTTTTTTTTTTTTTTTTGTGTTTGTGCTGTACCATTGGTGATTTCTCTTTTCATTATAGTACATATATTTTTAGTCAAAATTGTAAAAGATTATAATTATAATAGTATGTTATTAGATTCTACTTACAATTTGGGTTGGGTATAAACAAGTTCATTGGAATAGATTTTGATGGATATAGCACCTTCTGTAAATATTTTCTTTTCCGTTGTACCATGTCTTATAGTGTTTAACTATGAAAATCAGGAGCTAAATTTTTTAACGAAAAAAGATTTTCATAGTCAGTTATGCAAATTTGGTAGTAGTGGACGCCAAATTTAAAAGGAAACACCTTGGCGACAAATCAGCAAAAAATTAGCTAAAACCAAATCAGCAAAAAAACAAATATATATATATATATATATATATATATATATATATATATATATATATATATATATATATATATATATATATATATATATATATATATATATTTATATATATATAAATATATATATATATATATATATATATATATATATATATATATATATATATATATATATATATATATATATATATATATATATAGTTGTCTGTCTGTGTGTCTGTGGATCAGGTGACGTCATGTTTCTGTGTCCACTGACGTCATGAAATTAGTTGTCGTCATTTTTGCTTTGACGGTGACGTCATTCAAGATATTTAAGACATATGTTCACGTAGAAATCTATTAATGTTTAAGTTTACAATGACTGATGAACTTACCATGGCAAAAGCCGATGAAGATGCTCAAAGAGTCTATGCCAAAAAACTTGCTGCTGATAGAGAAAGTCAGAAAAGAAAGCGTGCCGAGGAATCAAAAGAACAGCAAGGAAACAGGCTTGAGGCTAAAGAACACAAAACCGCGCAGTTAGATGAAGATCCACCTGGACAGCGAGAGTCAAAACATATCAAAACTGAAAATGATAGCGATGATGATTGGGTTTGGGATTTTGACTTGGATAAGGTCATCAATGCCTACCAGATTTTAGTTAAAAAAACAAAGGTTCGGCGATATGTATTTCATAGTGAAGCTGAAAAATAAAGAAGAAAAAGAAAACTGAAAAAAGAAAAAATGTAAAAAACTAAAAAATACTAAAAAGAAAAACACTCAAAGAGAAATTACAGACCGGGACACAAATGACGACCGGGACAGAGGGAATATAAATAACGACCGGGACACTCAAAGAGAAATTACAGACTGGGATACCGGGACACAAATGACGACCGGGACACGGAATATAAATGACGACCAGGACACAGGTATTTAAGAATATCGTTCAATGAAGAGGTTTGGCGAATTTTTTCATTTCCGATACATGAACGTAGTCCAGCTGTTGTTCACTTAGCGGTACATTTACAGAATGGTCAACGTGTTTATTTCTCGGAAACCAACGTGCAACAAAGAGCCCTGAATCCACCGGATACAAAATTAACAGCTTTTTTTTCGCTTTGCAAAAATGATTCTTTTGCAAAAAAACTGCTGTATACTGAAGTGCCTTCGTATTACACGTGGAATACTAAAAATAAAGTATTTGAACGTCGAAAACAGGGTAAGTCAGTCGACGGCCAACCTACCATCTTCAAAGATACCACGATAGGAAGACTCTACACCGGTCACCCCAATCAACATGAATGCTTCTTTCTACGCCTGCTTTTGGTGAATGTACCCGGTCCGACATCCTTTGAGTATTTGAGAACTGTAAACGGTACTATACATGACACTTACCGTAGTGCATGCCAAGCTCTGAATTTATTGGAGAATGACCAACACTGGGATAATTGCATCAATGACGCGTGCAAAACGTCAACCCCAAGTGAAATTCGTGCATTGTTTGGCATCATTTTAACAACTTGCTCTCCATCAGCTCCTACAGAGTTATGGGGAAAATATAAGTCAAAAATGTCCGTAGATATACTCCATCGAAAACAGTTAGAGACGTCAGATATGACTTTTGATTTTACATCAGAAATTTATAACTACACTTTAGTTATTATAGAAGATTTGTGCGTACGTATGGCAAACAAACCTCTTCAGGATTTGGGAATGCCTTCATCTAACCGTATCGCTGCTGTTTCGACATGTGTAGAATTGGATCGTGAACAAAGTTACAGTACGAGTGATCTATTGTCGTATGTACAAAATAACATTTCAAGTTAACGTCGGAACAAAAAGACATTTATGATACGATACTCAATTTCAGGACGTATACAACTACCTGCTGATTTCTGTAATTTAGTGACGTCCAAAAATGAATTGATTGAAAAAGTATTTCCGAATATTCTAAAAAATTATAAAAATAATAAATGTCTAAGTGAAAGAGCGATTCCCGCACCCAAAAATATAGACGTCCACGAAATCAACAATATTGTTTTGACCAAGATTCGAGACCAGGCAGTCCTTTACAAGGCAATCGACACAGTTTTGGAACCAAATGAAGCGGTTAAGTATGCATGTTTGTTTGTTTGTAAAAAGAGCGTTTGCATATGACGTCATTATTAGTACATACGGCTTTGTATATGCACAGACAATGGGAAAGCCAAGAATGTTGTATATTCGCAATTTTTACGTAGTTTAACTCCTGCAGACGAAATGAATGCTTGCCTGAAAAATTCTAATTTATGGGCACACGTAAAAATATTAAAATTAACTACAAATATGCGTGTCCGATTGCAAAACGATGACTCTGGTCAAACATTTTCAGATCAATTGCTGGCAATTGGAAACGGAAAGCTCCCAGTAGTGGGAAAGCCAAAAATGTTGTATATTCGCAATTTTTACGTAGTTTGAAACACATATATAAATCTATCTATATTCACAGGTGGGACACAGGGACACAACTACAATGGCGCGTAACTAATATGGCGCGTAACGACTTACGCGCGCGGGGGGGCTTGGGGGGCGCGAAGCGCCCCACCAACTAGGTGTTGGGGTGGCGCGAAGCCACCCCAGATAATATTTAGATTTTTATAGATAAGATAATTCTCTTATGTCAAAAGTATTCTAAGGCAATTCGAGATTTAATCCATTTTTTGGTGTATGTCTCCTTTTCCCTTGACAAAAAAGGAGACAAATGCAAGGTCCCAATGTTATGGCTTCGGCCAAAATTGGCGTATGTCTTTGGTCTTTTCCCACGACTTCACTGCCTTTTCTGTGACGAAACAAATCAGAGTTCCAAATAGGGATAAGTCTTTCTATTAGACAGTGAAACAAATATATACAAAGGCTCTAGATATTGTATGATATGGTCTTCATCATCATCCATAGAGTAACTTAATGATGAAAGTATATCCTGATTTCAATAAATGATCTGATTTGTTTTTATAGCTGGAAAAAGAAAGACCTCAGAGCGTTGAGTCTTTTGTTATTATTCTAAGGATTTCTGTGATACTTGCTAGAGAAAGATTGCTATCTGCTGGCCGGATTGGGAAAGTTTGTCGTGACGAATCAGTGGAAGGCCTAACATTCTATCCTAACTTATTCCTGATAAATTCTTAAAATACCGCTATATTTCAGTGGGTTTTTAGAATTTTTTCTCTGATCCTGTTAGTAATTGAAATATTTTGTGCTAATATTTGAATTATAGCAGGTTATATAAAATGAGACCTTTGTTTACTTTGTAATTAACTTTTTTGTTCGTGGTTCAGCAAAGAGAGGTCTTTATGACATTTACGTATTACCTATAGTATTGCTTACCATGTAATATGTTATATATGCACGTGATATCCACTTAATAAGCGGGGTAACCATCTTCAACGATTGATCAGTATTTCATTTTACCATATATTTTTTTGGATTATTTTTTTCGCATCTTAGTTAGATTTTTTCTGGAATAAAGTCAAAGAACTGGACTGACTAAGAAATTTACACATTCACTGTACAAGGAGGATTTCTGGCATATTTAAGGTTTTTTTTTTATTTAGGGGTCTAAATTACTATGGGACAGGGAAGGGTAATTACCTCTTCAGGATTCGTTTTGTCCCTTAACACTAAATATAGCCCCAGATTATCCTTTATTCTCTCCAACAGTTTAAAGCATTAACACTTTTATTATGATCATTGTGTTTGTGCAATAGACTGTGTTATCAGTGTTCAGTACAAATTGCTCACTACTCACTTTGGCTTAACTCCACCATTTATCCACCATTATCCACCATATTAACTCTACCATTTATTGGTTTTGATAGTCCTTCCATTTTTTATTGCAGATGAGTTTGTCCCCTTTACAATTTTTTTTCTGAATCTGTACCAGTAAAAATAATCATAATTTACTGATGACCAAATACAAAGAGTATTGGATACTTATAAGGGTGGTAAGTGACGCCATTGTGGAAAAGACAAAAATATCAATTATTAATAACCAATTATTATATTATTAGATAGATAGACCATTAGATAATTTTTTATTTGCAACAATTACATAAATAAATATGACAAACCAGTGCACATGCCTGGTGACATACTTTAGCACTGGCAATGTTACATGTTGTATACATTACGAAAATAAAAACTAGCACTGACAGTGTTACATACGTTAGCACTGACAAAATAAAAATAAATCAAGCCAAAGTAAATACAAGCCTATAGCATGAGCATAAATATACAAAAAATAAACAAAAAATAATTCCCTGCATCATATTAGACACAAATCACCTAATCATTTGTTATTTATTTAAATATTTGAAAACCGTCATAACTTACATATAACTCTGTCATACCTTTAATCCTCGCACCCAATAATTTTGACAAATTTCAACTTTGTGATTATGTTTTGCAATTTTTTTTTTAATAAATAGTAGGTTCATTATTTCTGGAAAAATTATTTTCATCACTGCGTCGTTAATTTTTTTTTTTTTTTAATTTTAGAAGCTCACTTATTGCTACATTCTCGTGCTGATACTGGAATTGAGTTCCAAATTTTTGACCCAGTATGACGGATGCTAAAACCTGCTCTTGACGAAAGGACTAAATTCACACGAAAAATCTGAACGATGAGTGGTTGGATAATTATGAAATTGGGAATTAGTTGAAAAAATACCAGAGAAATTTGAAGGTAAACTATTGTATAAATAATCATGACAAATATTAGAAATAGAAATTGTATGATGTTGATCCAAAGAATATATTCCTGAATTCCCATATAAGCGTCTAACTGAAGATCCATGCTCAACATTAAAAAGAATCCTCTTTGCTTTATTCTGAACTATTTGGAGAGATTTAAATACAGATGGAAAAGTAGAAGCCCAAACAGAAATACAATAAAGAAAATATGGGTGGACAAAAGAATAATATATTGCTTTTAGAATGTTTTTAGGAAAAAAAAACGAAGTCGTGATAGAATACCAATATTTTGGGAAATTTTTAACAATAGTATTTTCACTTGTTTATGAAACGACAAATTTTCATCTAAAAAAACACCAAGGTATTTAAACTGATCAACCCTTGTTAATTCAAGTCCATTCAACAAAAGAGAGGCTCCATCTGAAATGACCGATCCAGTTCGCGGAAACAACATATATCGGCAGTTCTTCTCATAGAGCTAGTAAATTCCTATTAATATATTATCAATGTCATCTAGTGTTTGGCGACTTTGCTTAACCCAAACATTAATAAATATATTTCAAGCTAAAAAAAATGATTCAATAAATCAAATCACTAATCCTCACAAAGGCTTCATAGCCAGTATCATGAAAGAAACGCTTAAGCATTAACAAATTTGAACATTCAACTGTTAAATATTTCAACACATACATTTAAGACAATCGCTTATAAAAAAAAAGATTACATTTTCGTTTATTTTGACCTGTAGCTAAAACTGAAAGCCGTTGTAAACTACAGAAATGCTTGAAAATTATTATAGTCGAGTAAAACAACAAAGAAAAAGGCTTATCCTCGGATTTGGAGCAACAAAAATATTGTTGGCACAAAAATGTTCAGAGAAATTCTCAAACGTTCTGAAAAAAAATCGAAAATATTTTGGAAAAATAAGATATCAAAACCGGACGAAATCGGCTGTACTTAAATACCCTCTTTTTTCAAAAAAAGGAGGGAGAATTTTGAATTTCAATATATAAGAAATTTCTGGATTAAAAGGTCTTTCTTATTAATTCAAAACCGAAAATGACATCCGAACTTAAAAATCACATACTTTAGTACCCTAATTCCGCTCTAAGTGAGGTCAGAGGGAGGGGGGGGTGGAAACTCGAAATTTTAATTTGTGCAGTATTTGCGCACAATTGAACTCCAAAATGTTCGGTAAAATTCGCTAAATAACACGTCAAAACGTTCGAAATAGTACTTTGTAGAAATAACTTTGAAGAAATAAGAAATAACGGAAAAGAAGGGGAAATTTTTGACTTTTGTAGTAATTTGTGGATTGAAAGGTCGCTTGCAATTAATTCCAGTCTGGGGAAGACGAAAATGATTTCAATTTAAAAAAATCTCCTTATTTAGTACCTATGGGAGCAATATTTATTAGCTGGGGATACCCATTGGGTATCCAGGGGTATCAATGGATACCCATTAACGATTAATTATCGAGATTAATTATTTATCGTATGGTTTTAAAACCAGTAGCGTAGATTCATAATAATGTTAGAAGGGGGTGGGGTGTCAAATTAAAATTTTAAATTCTAGGGGAGAGTAATTGTGTTCTTCAGTTTTTCCAACGAAAATACCAAACATGTTATTCTTCGAAATTTAAGGGGGAGAAATGTCCCCTGTCTCCATGCCAAGAAACGTGACGAAAAATAAGCCTAAATCTTCTTGACTACACCAAAGAAAAGCTTACGAACAGCTCTATATTACAGAAGGATATGTCTCAAATTTAAAATATTTATTAATCACCGTTTAGCTTTTTTGAAATTCTCTCAAATTTGTTCATCATTAATTTTTACTTTTAAGTTTAATTATTACGGTTTATTATTATGGAAGAACCTACAAAACTAAGTCAAGACTCAGGCCACAAAGGCTATTTGCCTCTTACCCTCCCTTCCCCAGAAAACAAAACTAAGGCACCAATAGCTGCCAGGCTATTGGTGCCTCTTCGGACGTGGCATTTTTAAATAGAGCTTGCCTAGCTCTTTTTTCGCTCTATAGAAGAGCTCTCTTTTCTAGTGTCAAGGGTCTTAACATTCCCCCCCCCACCCACCCCTTAGCTTCAGACTGGCTTTAGTAGGCAACACTCGTCCCTTAAAGGAAACGAGAGTGTCATTCACCACTTTCAGCCAATAAGCGGCAAGCTGAAGTTGGTTCCAACAACGAGTAATAGCAGGGGAGCTCTTTTTTCCCTACCTCAGAGGGCTCCTCAATGGATCCTATTTTGTGTCACTGTCGGAACTTCATACGAACAGAGGGATCGGCCTCCCCCTCCAGGTATGATTCTGGCAGCCATTAATGACCTGAATCCACCCAATCTCAGTAGTGCATTCCACAAAACACTCTTCCTCATGTCTAGATACTGGGCCGCACACGCAAACTGTGACTGAGATTAGCACCAGTGGGCCCTATTTATGCTTACGGGAAGGCACCATGACGTGAAGGCATCAGGGGCAACACTGAAAGGTTGTCACTGCCAACCATTCTTGAATAAGTGTTTCATGTTGATTCTTCTTACCTTAGACCTTAAGTTCTCCAGGACCAGAGGTGACACATAGAGCATCAACGAAGCCTCACCAGACGTCTCGGACTGGCGATTTTTCTACATTTGAAGAATTATTTTCAAATGCTTTTTATAATTTTCAGCCAGTATCAGCTGCGGTGCACTCTTTACTAGGTCACAGCTAGTGCTGCAACTGAAAAAGAGGATTAGAGCGAGTAAATTTTCCTGCAATCACTTCTTTCGAGCTTGTCTTCTTTCCTTTTGCTTCTTATTCTAGGAAGAAAACCTAGGTAAATGGTTGGCTTATTGCGCATTAGGCCTTAAATTTTTAGCGGCCTAGCACCATAGAATTTGTCAGAAAAAGAATAATAATACCTTCTATGGAACTATTTCCACTCTTATTGAGAAGTCACTGCAATATTATTGTCCCAGTATTTTATTGTATATTTCGGCTGTATTAAGTCAAAAGGCGTTATGGATTACCCTTTGTAAAACTAAATTTACAATAACTCCCTCAAACTAGACAGGCTGTATCGATGGGTCAAATTTACACTCTTTTATTGTGTCTAGTTTTAAGAATTTTTGAGATTTCAGTTATTTCTGGAATGTGTGCAATCCTTTTTTCTGGCTCACAGCACCAATCGGGGAGGCTTTGATGCCAAAATTGAATTTATGAATTTTGGATGCCTAGGAAAATGTTCTAAGTGCAAACAACTGGTCCAAAGCCTGAAACCTTATATTTCTAGATAGATGCTATCTAGTATCTATATAGATATTAAATAAAAAAAACAAGTTTTTTGAAATGAAAGTAAGGAGCGACATTAAAACGAACAGAAATTACTCCTTATATGAAAGGGGTTTTTCTTCCTCGACGCCCCGCTCTTTACGCTAAAGTTTTTTATTGTTTTAAAAAGTAGAGTTACGAGAAAGAATCAAACTTTAGCGCAAGGAGCGGGGCGTCGAGGAGGAAAAACCCCTTTCATATAAGGAGTAATTTCTGTTCGTTTTAAGTTTTAATGTCGCTCCTTACTTTCATTTCAAAAAACTTGTTTTTTTTATTTAATCTAACATAGATCAAAAAGACTAGCACAAATGAACCCATTCATCATCTCTCCCTGTATTTTTGGGATTATAGAAAACTAGCGCTTTGCTTTTGGTAGTTTTGGTCCACTAAAAGTAAACTATTTAAGAAAACTTTTTAAATAAAAGAATAAATTATTTTAGAGACACTTCATGATTGTTTTGTCAACAAGTTGACCTCCTCTCCCGCTCCTTTTTTCAAAATCTGTCGATCAAAACTAGTCATGGTTTGTATTCACTGTTTTAATTATTCATGTGCGGAGAGCCAAAATCAAAACATGCATTAATTCAAAAATGTTCAAATATAAAATAAAACAACAAGTTTTTTTTAACTGAAAATAAGGAGTGACATTAAAACTTAAAACGAGCAGAAATTACTCCTTATATACAAGGGGCTGTTCCCTCGTCAACGCCCCGCTCTTTACGCTAAAGTTTTTATTGTTTTAGAAAGTCGAGTTAAGAGAAAGAGTCAAACTTTAGTGTAAAGAGCGGGGCGTTGAGGAAGGAATAGCCCCTTTCGTATACGGAGTAATTTCTGTTCGTTTTAAGTTTTAATATCGCTCCTTACTTTCAGTTATTTTTTTTTATCGTTCACTAGGAAGGGATAAATCATTGAGGCTGAAAGTTTTTTTTGCATATATTGTCCTCAGCAATTTTGCTGATTCCTAGGACCACACTGACTGTGCGGGTCAAAATGAAGAGAGCAGACTTAGTCAAGTGGCCGGTGAAAGACATTTGTCACTTGCTGGGAATATCCTACTTTTTTCTTCAAAAAAATTCCAATGGCTGAAAATATCTTTATATACATATATATATATATATATATATATATATATATATATATATATATATATATATATATATATATATATAATATATATGCTAAGACGTGATGCTAATATGCTAATGTTAACTATATGCTAAGACGGGTATTGATCCCTTTTCCTCGTAGGTGATTTATAAATATAAGTTAGTTAGAAAAGTTTAAGAACAGTTCTGGAAAAAAATCTCATTCCTTGTTGGGAAAGCGCAAGAACCCGAAGCTTCTCTCCCGTATACGTTTCTGACCTTCGGGGATGTGAATTAAAACAGTTATAATTAAATAGCAAATGAACAAATCCACTTTTAAAGTTTATTTGATAGTGCCTTAGAACTTAATTGGACATTGAGTTTATGAAGTCATAAGGATATTCCCGAAAATAAAGATTGATATCAAATTTATCTGACTATTGAATGTAAAATCATATTTAGAAGACAATTTTACTAATTTTACGGATTGTTTTGGGTAACCGTCTGAATTACCACATTTCAAACAGTAAGCTCTTCAAAGAAATGGTCTTATCCCGCTTGTTTGGGCCCTAAAGATAGAAAGGTTGAGATGTTTACGACATGTTCTGCATATAAAGGATGACAGATTGCCAAAGATTGTCATTTTTGGTCATCCATCTAGGGCTAAACAAATATCATGTCATTCGCAGATGGGGTGGGAAGAGATTGAAGAAAGGAATTAAAGGAAATTGGAACTTCTTTGGAGGGTGTAAAAAGGGAGGCTGCTGTCGACTAATTTGTCCCTATTCCAATAAAGTATCCAAATACGAAAAATTTCTTCTTTATTCTTAAACAGACAAATTGCAACTAACAAAATGAATCAAATAAAAGTTCATTACAGTCTGAGTTCAATATCCCGGCACTCACTTACGCAATAACACACAGACAAAGATTTGACATGAAAAAGGATTTAGCTAGAAGTATAATTTACATCAGTGATTCATGACAGAGGCTTTCAATAGATTGGGACGGAGTAGGAGGCTTAATGCTGCAGTGAACTGTTACAAGTGAACTGTTACCTGTGATTTTTCGGTTACTTAAAAAGGCAACTAGAACTTTTAATTGTTTACGAATATTTTTATTAGTAAAAGATAGACGTAACTTACCAATTAGCTTACGTAACGAACTTTTGTAATCTCATGTTTTTATTACATATATGAGGGGTTCACCCCCTCGTCAGTACCTTGCTCTTTACGATAAAGATTAAATTTTGTCCAAATTCATTGAGAATGACCCATGAATCACAAAAGCCGTAGAATAAATAGTTGAAATCACTAAAACGAAACTTAGCGTAAAGAGCAAGGTATTAGGAGGAGGTGAGCCCCTCATATGCGTAATAATTTCTGCTCGTTTTAAGTTTTAATGCTGCTCCTTACTTCCAGTTGAAAAAAACTTTTCATATTTATTTTTTCATTGTCTTTTTTTAAATAATGCTAGAAAATCCTGCGCTCCCTTCATGGAAATTTCTTTCCCCCATGTCAAATTCCTCGATGGAAAGTTCCTCCAACATATCCCCCTCTTGTCAACCCCTCCCCTCAACCAAAAAATCCCCCTGAAAACGTCTGTACACTTCCCAATAAGCATTACTATATGTAAGCACTGGTCAAAATTTGTAACTTGTAGTCCCTCCCACAGGGACTGTGGGGGAGTAAGTCATCCCCAAAGACATAGTTATAAGGTTTTTTGACTACGTTGAATAAAATGGCTATCTCAGAATTTTGATCCGTTGACTTTGGGAAAATAATTACCGTGGGAGGGGGCCTAGGTGCCCTCCAATTTTTTTGGTCACTTAAAAAGGGCACTAGAACTTTTCATTTCTTTTAGAATGAGCCCTCTCGCAAAATTCTAGGGCCACTGGGTCGATACGATCACTCCTGGAAAAAAAAAACAAAATAAAATAAACAAGCATCCGTGATCTGTCCTCTGGCAAAAAATACAAAATTCCACATTTTTGTAGATAGGAGCTTGATACTTCTTCAATAGGGTTCTCTGATACGCTGAATCTGATGGTGTGATTTTTGTTAAGATTCTATGACTTTTAGAGGGTGTTTCCCCCTATTTTCTAAAATGAGGCAAATTTTCTCAGGCTTGTAACTTTTGATGGGTAAGACTAAACTTGATGAAACTTATATATTTTAAATTAGCATTAAAATGCAATTCTTTTGATGTAGCTATTGGTATCAAAATTCCATTTTTTAGAGTTTTTTGTTACTATTGAGCCGGGTCGCTCCTTACTACAGTTCGTTACCACGAACTGTTTGATTTTTGGCACGAACGAATAGGAGCTTTTTTTAAACGAACTAGAATTATCCTTTAAATGGAAGGTCACGTCCCTGAAACCTCATTCATTATGCTAAATTTTCACTGAAGTTCTTGTAGAATATTAAACGTAAGCTTATGTAAAGTTCCCGAATTTCCGAAACAAAAAAGTTTCGTAAAAAAAAAAATTTCTAGTTCACTATTCCATTTTATGATGAAAAAAAAAATTATGGGTTGGCATTACAGGGGCACTAAAAGTTCCTAGAACTCTTTGGAAGAACTTTAGCAGCAAATGGTACTGAAACAAGTTTCTTTCTCCTTTATTCTTTTTTCGTTGGGAATCTACATAAATTCTTCGTCTTTTTTCTTCTTTTCTTCTTTTTAAGAAGATATTTCTTCTCTTTTCATTACACATCCTGAAGGACTATTTTTGAAACAGCTAAAAAGGTCTTTCTATTGATGGACATTATGAACATTAATGAACATTTTGGACGTTCGTTGATGCACATCAATTGGCGACAAATAATAATTTACTATGAAAATCTAGTTGCAGTAAAATTTGAATTGGTTCTAAATATCATTTTTTAGTTTTTCTGTCGTATCTTTGGATTTGGTTAAATTGGCTTCTGAAGAGTCCAAATAATATTCAAAAATGTATTTGATAATTAAATGAGCACGAAAAGGTCTAAATTATTTGTTTATAGACCAATTGTGATTTGATTAACCATTCTTATATTCAAAAGCGTATCTAGGATTTTTTTCGGGGGGGGGAGTGGATATACAAAAAGAAACTTTAAAAAATGTATTGAAAATTAGTTTACATGAATTTTTTGTTACTTTTACGAGTCAGACGAAAAAAAATTTTGGAGGCTCCAGCCGGGCGGCCCCTTCCCCTGGATACGGCCTTGATTTTACCCAGAAAAATTAAAATTCCTCCTTCCAAGCTCTTTGTATGCTTATTTGATGTTATCTTTGTGTGGTTTGCACGCTTGTTTTGCTTCTCACTGACGCTTTACCAACAGCACCAACTCCTGATTTGGATAGACGAAAAAAAAAAAATGCACCTGACTCATCCATGCACCGTTGTCGGCACAAAACGAAGGATCTTTTAGATACTCGAGGGCTTCTACTGCTTTCAGCTACTCTGGATCAGATCACCTAAACCGGATACCAGCCAATGGCCTTTTCCATATGCTGCTCTATTTGTTGGTGATATTGGAGGGTGGATAAACCAGGCTTTTTGGCCAGTTGTAACTTTATGTTTAAGGCAGGACGGACTCACAAAGAATCTTCCTATACCTCCCATGTTAAACATTTGGAGTTTGCCTGACGTTCCTGAATTAGTGATTTTGGCGGTTTTTATGTCAATAGAAGTAAAAAAATCTGGTGAATATTTTGGCCTAATCAAATCTTTAAGCCGACAATTATTTTTTTTATAATTCCAAAATAGTTATAAAACCTGTTTCGGGTTTGCATTCTAGATTGCTATGCTTGACATTGTTGTTGTGGGGTATCAAAAAATACAGCAAAAAATTTTCTATTCATCAAGAAGAAACTTTTTTCTATAATATATACCTCCTGGCTGTAGTCCCTTCAAATACTTTACATATTTGTGTTCCGAAATCAAAATTTCCCATCAAAAGATTAGATTGAGCTGTAATCGGAGCATCTAAGAAAGCAAAAATTACACCAAGGGGCTAACCACTCGGATTGTTCAGGAGCGATTCAGTCAAGCATTCTTTAGTTCTAACCCGTTTAAACAGAGTCTAGAGAAGAAATAAGGTGCAGACACCAAACTGCCGGCTAATGAATATATAAGAAAATTGTATTGTATAAATAATTAACGATAAGCTGCGTCTAATCCTAGAGATAAATTGAACACAGCACAAGGGCCGAATAAGAAGCAATGGTTTTATTTTAAAAAGATTGATCTATCGTTTTGGTTATTATTGTACCATTAAAATAAATTCAGGACAAATTTATGCATTGTAGTTTAAGTACAATTTTGCATAATCTACTGAAATAAGAATTAAAGATATATAAAACGAGCTAATTAATAACTAATGTGAACGAAAGAAAATTTCCCCAGAGTATTTAAATTTGTTATAGCAAGACTCGAGTGTTGCTGTAGAACTACCGAAGCAAACTGCAAAAGCAGTCAATGACCAGTCTCAAGTCCAAGGCCTTTCCAAGAAACAATTCAACCCCTTAGTAAGGGGTTGGATACCAGCCAATGCCCTTTTCCATATGCTGCTCTATTTGTTGGTGGTATTGGAGGGTGGATAAATCAGGCTTTTTGGCCAGTTTTAACTTTATGTTTAATGTATTTATAATAGAAGGCGAGGCTTTACCCTGGTGTGGAGTGAGGTTTGACCCCCTCCCCCCAAAGTTTCAGTCTTACTCATAAAAACATAACAAAAATCCACATAAGGGAATTTTGATGCCCTTTTAA
The DNA here is from genome assembly GCF_032884065.1 of Artemia franciscana. Taxonomy (NCBI): domain Eukaryota; kingdom Metazoa; phylum Arthropoda; class Branchiopoda; order Anostraca; family Artemiidae; genus Artemia; species Artemia franciscana. The sequence continues at coordinate 24,741,895 of NC_088868.1, read as the reverse complement.
AAGTTCTTAACTCCTTCTCCCCCCCCTGAACACAATTCCTGGATACGATGGAAAACATTGGATATGGAAAACATACCGACAAATAAGAAAAAAAATTAAGATAAAAAATTGAAAATTGGAAATAAAAAATAAGGAAAAGTAAAAAATCCAACATTATAAAAGAATAAACTGCTAATGCTGATTTACACCAATATTTTAGGAAGAAAAGAGAAAAAATGAAGAACTACTAAAATAGAAATGTCTTTTATTGAACAACATGAAAGACTTCAAATGAACAAATTGGAGTTGAACTTAAAGACGTAACAACTGAATATGTAGCCGAGGTGAATGGGCAACTCAGATGAGAGGGAGGAGGGGCCTCAAATAACAAAGTAATGCCATTTTTCGTTGTGTAGTCAAGTCTTATTCTTTTATTTAAAACAAAAACTCTGTATTTCCAAAAGGGTACAGTAGATATCTTCGTCGCTTTTGACATATTATTTATTGACATGGATTGTTCTTGTATTACTAAATATATTTTTCTTTTTGCTTCCTATTTTCTTTTGCAGCCTATATTCAAAAGACTAAAATAAAAAATAAATGAATTCGAAGCAAAAAAAAACAATGTTTTTGTTTTTAATGCATCGTAACTCTAAGAGAGCCTCTTTTAATTTAGTCCTTATGAAAGGTTTGTTTCGTTTTTGTTTTGTCATTGGAACGTTTAATTGTACATTTTTTTTTTTACTTTTATGTGCTTTTTTGGTTTGAGAATTGTCGACCAATTTATCTCTCCTAATTCCACTGTCAGGAATTATCCTTGTTTTTTTCTTCTCCATTTTTTATTTATTTTTTATTTTGTCATTATTAGCCACTATAGTCTTAAAAGTTGTTTGTGTTCGGTCGTAAAAGACGGTTATCAACTTCCGTAACGCTTTGTGATATAGCCTATCACTAACTTCTATAGTTTTTCCAAGATCATCTACCTTTTATTTTTAAATATGAAGCACTTTATAGTATTTTAAGTTCATTTAATTTAATAACAAGTAGTTCCATAGAATATCCGAAAATTTCAATAAAAATTACAAACTTTTATAGGATATCCTTTTCCATCGTCAGTAATACCAAGAATGATGTCACCGACTCCAGGCGGCTTTAAAATGCAATTAAATAAAAAAACTAGTGTTTTTAAGTGAAAGTAAGGAGCAACATTAAAACTTAAAACGAACAAAAATTACTCTGTGTATGAAAGGGGCTGTTTCCTTCTCAACACCCCGCTCTTTACGCTAAAGTTTGACTCTCTCTAAATTCTACTTTATTAAACAGTAAAAAACTTTAGCGCAAAGAGCGGGGCATTGAGAAGGGAACAGCCCCCTTCATACACGGAGTAATATCTATCTGTTTTCATTGTTAATGTCGCTCCTTACTTTCACTTAAAAAAACTAGTCTTTTTTATTTAATTTCTGAATGTTTTTGAATTAATGGATGTTGGATTTTGGCTCTCCGCACATAAGTTATTAAAATGAAATTTGCATATTAGTTCTTTTTTTTGGCTAAATGGCTTTCTTAGTTTTGATCAGACAATTTTAAGAAATAAGGGGCGGGGAAGGAGGCCTAGTTGTCCTCCAATTTTTCGGCTACTTAACTCGGCTATTTTTATTATGTATATGAGGGGGTTTGTCCCCTCGTTAATACCTCGCTCTTTACACTAAATTTTAAGTTTTGTCCCAATTCTTTAAGAACGACCCCTGAATCAGAAACGCCGTAGAATAAATAGTTTAAATTACTAAAAATACTTCAGCATAAAGCGCAAGGTATTTAGGAGGAGAAGATCCCTTCATATGCGTAATAATCTATGTTCGCTTTAAGTTTTAATGCTACTTTTAATTGAAAAAACTTTTTCATGTTTTTCATTGTTCATAATTTTTTTTATAGCAATGCTGGGAAATACTGCGCCCTTTTCATTGAATTTCTCTTCCCCCATGGCATATTCCTCCAAGGAAAGATTCTCACACACACCCTTCTTCCCTCAACCCTCACCCCCCCCCCCCAACAAAAAAAAATCCCCCTGAAAACGTCTGTACACTTCCCAATAACCATTACTGTATGTAAACACTGGTCAAAGTTTGTAATTTGCAGCCCCTCTCCCGGAGACTCTGGGGGAGTAAGTCATCCCCAAAGATATAATTGTTATGGTTTTCGACTATGCGGAACAAAATGACTCTCTCAAAATTTTAATCCGTTGACTTTGGGGGAAAATGAGCATAGGAGGGGGCTAGGTGCCCTCAAATTTTTTGGTCACTTAAAAGGGCACTAGAACTTCTCAATTCCGTTAGAATGAGCCCTCTTGCGACATTCTAGGACCATTTGGTCGATACGGTGACCCCTGGGGAAAAGAAAAAAACAAATAAACACGCACCCGTGATCTGTCTTCTGGCAAAAAAATACGAAATTCCACATTCTTGTCGATAGGATGGGATTCTTCGTTAAGATTCTATGACTTTTAGGGGGGGTTTTCCCCTATTTTCCAAAATAAGGAAAATTTTTCTCAGGCTTGTAACTTTTGATGGCAGAGACTAAATTTGATGAAACTTATATATTTAAAATCAGCATAAAAATTTGATTCTTTTGATGTATCTCTTAGCATCAAAATTCCGTTTTTTAGTTTCGTTTACTATTGAGCCGGGTCGCTCCTTACTACACGTTACCACGTACTGTTTGAAACAACACCACTATGCAGCGAAATATGCAGTGATTTTTCCTTCAATCGGCAGTTGCTCAGAATATGCAGATCCAACATCAACTTATTGCGCAAAATCAAGCACTACAGCAACTACTTTAACAGAGTGCGCGGTAAGTCCTTAAAATAATTTTAAGGAACGCACCAAAGGGATTCACAACATGGAGTCGCTAAAATATGACATGTGTGCTAATTTCTAGTCAAAAGCAATGTATGTTACGTCATCATGTAATTTTCATTGAAAATGACATTTGAATTCAATATTAGGGGAGAGGGGGGCACGTCCGTCACGTTTTTGCTTTTTGGCACATCAACAATTTTTTTGAAGTGCAACCGAATTTATTTTAGTCCGATTATCTAGAATGATATCTGTACTATAGTTAATACTTTGTATAATTTCGTTACCTTCATCCCTCTCTTCGCACTTACCATTTGCCTGTGAGTTATTTTTTTTTCGGACCTGCCTCAGAATGGGTTTGGGCATGGATGGAGCAGCTCAGGGCACCATTTTTTCCTATACTCAAGTGAGCCAAATTTCATTTTGCTTTTATTTCAGATATATAGTAAAATTCGGTAGTAAAAATGCAAAAAAAAAGGGTAAAAAAGTTGAACCTTCTAGCGAAGGTTATGGATACTGCCCAGATTTAGCCCAAACGTTATTGCTGAGGAAATCCGAGTAACTTCAGTAGTAACTATAGTAAATTGTTGTAGTTGTAAATTCTGAATAATTGTTGGACATGGTAGTTTGAGCTTTACGTCTTTAATATCAACTTGAGTAATGTCATCCACATCTGGAAAAACGAACTTCAGGCTGCTGCCTAACTTTTTCCTCGTAAACATGATCTTGAGCTCATCCTTCTCCATTTCGAGCACAAGTCCGACATAGTAGATGAATGAGTTTTTGCTCTCAAACTTAATGAACACGGAATCCTCGGGAAGCACCATCTCTAGATTATCAGGCTCTTCTCCAAATGGAAACTGTCGCCCAAGTCACTTTCATCCTAATATTGTGCTACCGCTGGGTCTGAATCGGATTCGTTCTCCTCCAGAATAGATTTCAAAGACTTATTGTTTTTTTTTTTTGCTTTTTCCCTTCCCCAATATGGCTCTTTTTTCCTTTGCTCTCTTCTCCGTTTCTTTCTCCTTTAGCTTGTCTTGGTTTGTTTTTTCAGCTGCTTCAAGCAGATATAGAGCAATTAAAGCTGCTGATCCAAGAGATAAGATGGATGTTCGGTCTGTATCATCATTTTTGTGACCTTTATTTTAAGGTTGTTGCAGTATATCACTCACAGATGTCGAAATAAAAAAATCGGGACACGCAGTTGCCACTACTGGTGATGAAAACTGCTCTGGTCTGTCACTAATTGACGCAGCTTAGAAATCTTCATTGCTGTTGGTAAAGCGTCAGTGAGAAGCCAAGCAAGCGTGCAAACCACACAAAGATATCATCAAATAAGCATACAAAGAGCTTGAAAGGAAGGATTTTAAAATTTTTCTGGGTATAATCACAGCCGTATCCAGGGGAAGGGGCCGCCCGGTTGGAGTTGACGTAAAAAAGGGATGAAAGAGTTCTGGTAGTGATTTGTCCGAGCACGCACTAGCACAAGTTTTAGCTTCTGTTTCGTACGGCTGACTGTCAGAGCTTTTGGGGGTAACATGTCACGGTGAACAGGGCTAGACAACAGTGAAATCTTAAGTGGGATGTGCTTACCATAGAGCTAGTGAAGAGAGGCAACCCTAGCTCACAAATGTTAAAATTAACGATAAATTTTGTATTCCATCGTCCCATCTTTCAAGAATTTCTGGTATTTTGATAAGCCTGTTGTTAGGATGGACTCCCGGTATGGTATTTTGGTTTCACTTTGGAATAATTTAACCTTATTAACCCTTGTTAATGTGGAAACAAACAAACAGCAGAAACAGACTCTTTTTGTCCTTCTTCGTCAACCAGGAAGTTCCATATTCTTAATTTTCAGTTAAATTTGATTTAGTTTCGTTGGAGCAAAGAAAACTGAAGCTGAACTTAATTTCTTTTTTTTTGGGGGGGGGTGCCTAGATTCCCATAAACACCGTGACATTTTTCCCATATATTTTATACCAAAACAACATGATCTTCATCAAACAGCATCATCAACGACCAAACTTGAGGAGGGTTGCAACCTCCAAGGGCTGTGGAAATAGATACGAAATCTGTGCGGTATGAAAAAATAATTGTCCCGGTTGGCGTTCATGAGCATAATATTACCCTTTAGTAAATTTTGTATTTTTTGCCATGATTTTTTATTTTGTATTTTATCTTCTTTTTTTTATCATAAGATCCTTATTATATGACATTTCAACTTTTATTGTGCACGTTATTTTTGACTCTGTGTTGTATTGACTGATAAAATATATTCTTTATGCAGACAGTTCTTTGCAATGGCCATGAAAGTGATTTTTTAGATTAAAATGCAAGATATGAAAAATTTCTGAATAAGCAAAAAGCTCAAAAGCTTTCCTCTAATTTCCCAAACTCACAAATCCCCTTACTGTGTAATCACCATAAAACTTAGTAACTCAAAGAATTATTTTCGATTTCGGCGATTTTTTTGATTTTTTTCTATAAGAAAAAAAGAATTCGAAAAAAGGCCTCTAACTGCATCCAGTCGTCGAATATCTGAAGTAGAGGGTATTCAGCCTGCAAAGGTAAGTCTTATCTTTGTCATATACTGTATGATTCAGGGCCAGATTAATACCGTATGGACGACTGAGCATAAACTTGCAGTTTGAATATGCATCTTTAGGACGAAATACAAAAAAATTACTTTCTTGTCTTAAAAAATAATTACCAAATATTAAAAGAATTAAAATAGGAATTAAAAAAAAGTTTTAGTCTTCAAAAGTTCGTATTTCTTTTAAACCTATTTTATTTTCCTAAATATTCTTGAAAATGTTAAATTTCAGTCTGGAGTTCAACCCCCTCCTTCACTTCCCAAGATTGGAGTTGCTGAATAGGTCGGCTGGCTTATTCAATGCAGTCCTTCTTTCCTCGGGATGAGAGAGTTGCTCTAAATTTTTTTTTAGCAAAATTTTGTCCTTTCTTGAGGAAAATACAGGAGCTGAGAATATTTTCAATTTCGAAAAAGATTTTCTTCTAGGTGCGACTCTGGAAGTTCGGGTCTTCCTCCTAGGGTCGATTGGAACATCTGAGAAGCTATTGACCGATCATCCACAACTTCATTGTATTTCATACTGGTCAAGCATGGTTAAAAAAGAACCAAAGTAGTGCAGGTCAAATGCTTGAATATAAGTCTAAGGCAGTTAATAAAATGTTGTGCTATCCTAACCGACATGCGCTTGCTTTTCTATGAATCCTGGGCAGTCACGGTAATATCAATCAACACGCACGCTGCTTGGCTAAGTTTGCCAGAGACTCTGCTGACTTACACATGCAAAAGCTACAGATGACACTGATATCTACGTGTATCGACCAACAAGAATTCTTGACGAACCGACGCCTAAACAGGTATTGTCATCAACTAGTTACTAGATAAAGACCATCCTAAAAAATAATTTTGTGTCGTTAAAATTAAACGTCCTAGAAAGTCCCACATAAGACCTGTAGCTACTATTTTTATTTTTGAATTGAATTTTTGAATTTTTCTACATATCTTGAGCTCAAAATTTCAGAATCAACGTTTCAGCATTTTTTTTTCTTTCTTTACATGCGATATTAATATGATAAGTATAAGCTCTTACGACTTGACAAAAGTGTGAGTGGGTATATTGCGTTGGAGGGGGTATTTTCCGGTTGGTATTTTCTGTGGAGGGAGGGGGTGTTTTTCAGGGGGTATTTTCAGTGGGCAGTATAATGTTTTGATGAAAAAACTGTTTTAATATTATCAGTTAATCAGTATTCCAAGAAGAAAATCATGCAGGGCCATAGCACTGAAAACAATGAATATACAATTATTTGGCTTGAACAGGCTTAAATCTGACATAGTTAGTTCTTTTTGAGCGAAAGATCTTATATATATCGAAGTGACATCCATTTTGGGTATAAAGATATTGATGGTGCCTGGCATAATTCCATAATAAAAAGTTACAAACTTTGACCAGTGTTTACATATAATAATGGTTATTGGGAAGTGTGCAGACAATTTTGGGGATTTTTGTTTTGTTTTGGAGGCGGGGTTGAGGGGAGGGGGCTATGTGGGAGGATCTTTTCTTGGAGAAATTTGTCATGGGGGAACAGAAATTCAATGAAAAGGGTGCAGGATTAACTAAAATTACTAATGAAAAAAAAAAGAAAAAATAAACATGGAAGTTTTTTCAACTGAAAGTAGGGAGTAGCATTGAAACTTAAAACGAACAGAGATTATGACGTATATGAGGGGTTATAAAGATACTTTAGCGTAAAGAGTGAGGTATTTAGGAGGAGATAAATACCTCGCTCATTATAGTATTTTTAGTAATTTCAACTATTTACTCTACAGCCTTTCTGATTCAGGGGTCATTCTTAAAGAATTGAGACAAAACTTACGATTTAATGTAAAGAGGGAGGTATTAACGAGGGTTAGTTAATTCTTAAGTTACGTATATTTTTACTAATAAAAACATTCGTTAAAAATTAAAATTTATAGTTGCCTTTTTATGTAACCGAAAAATTGTAGGGCAACTAGGCCTCCTTCCCCACCCCTTATTTCTCAAAATCGTCTGATCAAAACTAAGAGAAAGGCATTTAGTCAAAAAGGATTTAATATGCAAATTTCCTTTTAATAATTTATGTGTAGAGAGCCAAAATCAAAAAGGCATTAATTCAAAAACGGTCAGAAATTACATAAAAAAAAACTAGCTTTTTTAACAGAAAGTAAGGAGCGACATTAAAACTTAAAACGAACAGAAATTACTCCGTATATGAAATTGGATGTCCCCTCCACAATCCCTCGCTCTTTACGCTAAAGTTTGACTCTTAGCCACAATTCTCCTTTTTAAAACAGTAAAAAACTTTAGCGTAAAGAGCGGGGCGTTGATGAGGAAGCAGCCCCTTTCATATACGAAGTAATTTCTGTTCGATTTAAGTTTTCATTTCGCTCCTTACTTTCAGCTAAAAAAAACTTGTTTTTTTTTTTATTTAATCCATCTATAAAAATAGAAAGCTTGTTATGCTTTGAATGGAGATATAGAATCTGGTGCGTTACAAAAAATGTTAGTTTTAAGATTGGGATTAAATATGACAAGTGCTATGGCTGTATCTCAGTTAGTTCCTTCTTTAAAGATTTTTAGATTTATTAAAATCCCTCTATTTTCAACTTTTAGTTTTCCATAGGGATCAAAGTCTTTTCTTACAAATAAAATTGCAAGTAAATCATATAAAATAGCCCACTTGGTGAGACAAATACGATTTTTCTGGATAGAAAATTTATTCCAGAGCTTTTTTGCAGTGTATGGACGTGCTGACAATTATTTTTAGACTGTTTCTATTAATACCTCAGTAAGACCTAGTACGAAAACAAAAATTGCTTGATTCTAGCCTTGAATAACTAGGGTAATACTTAATACGTCATAAGAGGATTTTTTTTTCTAGTTTTATTCATTTTTTGTTGTGGATGAATAATATTGAAATCTGACTTAAAACAAACTTTGAACAAGAAACAACAAATATTACCTCACTATCTATCTAACATAGATCAAAAAGACTAGCACAAATGAACCCATTCATCATCTCTCCCTGTATTTTTGGGATTATAGAAAACTAGCGCTTTGCTTTTGGTAGTTTTGGTCCACTAAAAGTAAACCATTTAAGAAAACTTTTTAAATAAAAGAATAAATCATTTTAGAGACACTTGATGATTGTTTTGTCAACAAGTTTCATGTAAAGACATTTTGACAGTATAAGGAGCATTAGGACTATAGTCTAGCTTTAAAGTTTGTATCATAGCTTGAAATTCTCCGTTGTATGTAGAGAATAACCGGAATTCCAGAGTTTAGATTATGGATTATTTGTTCTAATTTCAAGTAATACTAAGGTGCGTTTTTTTTTTACAATTTAGAATTAAATACTACTCACTAATGGTATTGTGATCTTTGAAACAATCTGTAAAAAGTGTTCAAGACAATGTTAACTAGATCTACGTTGCAAGGACAACGTTAGGTGTTCCGGCTACGTTTGTTTGGCTTTGTCGAGCAAAGTGTTGCGAGAGCAACGCTTTGGTTTTGTTTCCTTACTTCGATTAAACGCTGAAGTTGTTCCTATGTAAGGATCTTAAAATAAACAAGTCCCCTACATGTCTTACCACTGGAATCAAATTGGTCTTGCCATCAAATACACCAGAAACAAATAATAGGTACACCAACTAGAAAAAGTTGCAAACCCTTCAGTGCCGAAGATGATTATGAGCTGACTGTCTGTTGCTTAAATCTCCCCTATATGTCTCACAATTATGAGGCCTATTTTTGGTTTCAGTGTGTACCTTACTACTGAAGTGGTCAACCCCTTTAAACTTTCAACCTGGTACATCTGATGAACGATTTTTTCTACCAAAAAGTCGATGGCATATACTTTGATCAGCTCATCAAGAGCTGTCAACTGCCGTCGAAAAACTATATATTTATTGCTTACCACAAGAGCTATTGGGCTGAGGACATTTGAAATAATTTGGAGACTACCCTCTACATTGCACGTGTACCGGTAAATGTGATTGTAAAAGTCAGAGAAACAGTTTCTCAAGGCAAAATCCAAGTATTTCTGAAGCTGATTTGGATGTTCAGTTTTATTAATAAAATCTTGATGTTTGTTATATTCTAAATCATGCTACTGATATATAGTTTAATTTATTTTACTTGTCAACGCTTTGTTCATTAAACAAAAGTTTATGGTGCTTTGAATAATCTTTTTTTTCAATTGTATATTTTCTTAAATATTCGGAAAAAGCCAAACTTCACAGTAAAGAGCAAGGAGCTACAGAGCATATAGCCGCCTTTATACAACGAATATTCTGTTCAAATCGGTTCCAAATCTTTTCCTGGATTTCAGTTGAATTTTTTTTTATATTTAATTTCTGGTTGTTTTCCAAATCATATTCAAGCCTAACCAAAATATAATTTGAGGTACTGATCCCTAAAATTTCTGGTTACTTACTTTTAAAATGTGGAAATCAATAATTGTACGTTGATTAGTACCGTCCTACGTCAAAATTTTCAATTTCATAGTTGGGTTAAATTTGAATATACTTTAAAAATTAGCGATGAATTGTAATTTTGGTGAAAAGTTATTTTTAATATCATTACTAAACAAATTCGGTTCGATGAAAAGTAGTATTTCTGTTTTCTTGACGGAAGTTCTGTGAGACTTTTGGTCTTCTGCATTACCAAAGTCATCACAACCTTTAGAATAAGATAATATCTAATAAGATATTAGAATAAGATAAGGTTTTCAGGAGATCTTCCTGAAAACTAAGTTCCTAATAGTATTTGCCACACCAAAGAAAATTCCTGGCATGGCTGATGATGACCTGCCTTGTCTTGTCCACCTATAGGCTTTCAGATATGGGATTGTAGTCTTTTAGCTGCATAGAGAAATATTTTAAGTAATTCCTGCCCCCTCCCTACCTCTTTCAACATTTATCTGAAGTTTCAGGAAGAATATGCAGTATTGTTAATTAAAATGTAATTTTGAAGGAATCTTCTCTACCCCCACCTAAGCAATGACTCACTCATCTTCATTATAACTTATACGCACTTTCAGATCACCAAACACAGCCTAATTTCATTGCAAATAAAGAGAATCAAGTTGGTTGAATCCACGGTTTGGCATTACTACTCTCGCAACTGGAATGGCTAAAACACAGTTATTGATACTTTTAAATCAATTAGCCTATCATAATTTTTAATTAAGTAAAACTTAATGGTCTTAGGGACAAAGTCGTAATTGGGTGCCATATACCGCCTAAAATTGTCACCCGACCACCACTGAAATTTTGGCTTCTACCCCCTTCCCCCTGAAAAATTTTTTGCCGGTGCCCTAGAAATCCAACAAAAATTGTTCACGATTTCAGATTTCGGCCCGCTGCAATTGTTTTAGTCTCGGTGCTTCTATAATAGTTCCCTCTTGCTCAGAGACTTCTTCTAAGTCCAGCAAATACTTTGGAAGTTTTTGTCTTCCATGTTTCACATATATTTTTTTTAACTTTCCCCTGTCCTTTTTCACATTAATCAAACTAAATCCTCTTTCATTGTACTTTTTTCCCATAATAAAAAAAAACAATTCAATCTCTTGAATTGAACAACATACGGCTTGAATTAAACAACGTACGGCACGTTTACTGGCGGTCTCATGCGCAAGACACAACACTTAGCAGTTAAAACACTGACCCATAAATTAAGGCAGGACGGACTCGCAAAGAATCTTCCTATACTTCCCATGTTAAACATTTGGAGTTTGCCTGTCGTTCCTGAATTAGTGATTTTGGCGGTTTTTATGTCAATAGAAGTAAAAAAATCTGGTGAATATTTTGGCCTAATCAAATCTTAAAGCCGACAATTATTTTTTTTATAATTCCAAAATAATTATAAAACCTGTTTAGGGTTTGCATTCTAGATTGCTATGCTTGACATTTTTATTGTGGGGTATCAAAAAATAGAGCAAAAAATTTTCTATTCATCAATAAGAAGCTTTTTTCTATAATAAATATCTCCTGGCTGCAGTCCCTTCAAATACTTTACATATTTGTGTTCCGAAATCAAAATTTCCCCTCAAAAGGTTAGATTGAGCTGTAATCGGAGCATCTAAGAATGCAAAAATTACACCAAGGGGCTAACCACTCGGATTGTTCAGGAGCGATTCAGTCAAGCATTCTTTAGTTCTAACCTGTTTAAACAGAGTCTAGAGAAGAAGTAAAGTGCAGACACCAAACTGCCGGCTAATGAATATATAAGAAAAGTGTATTGTATAAATAATTAAGGATAAGCTGTGTCTAATCCTAGAGATAAATTGAACACAGCACAAGGGCCGAATAAGAAGCAATGGTTTTATTTCAAAAAGATTGATCTATCGGTTTGGTTATTATTGTACCATTAAAATAAATTCAGGACAAATTTATGTAATGTAGTATAAGTACAATTTTGCATAATCTTCGTACTGAAATAAGAATTAAAAATATATAAAACAAGCTAATTAATAACTAATGAATGAAACAAAATAACTAATGAACGAAACAAAATGTCCCCAGAATATTTAAATTTGTTATAGCGAGACCCGAGTCTTGCTGTAGAACTACCAAAGCAAACTACAAAAGCAGTCAATGACTAGTCTCAAGTCCAAGACCTTTCCTAGAAACAATCCAACCCCTTGGTAAATAAACCCCAATAAAAATTACCCATACTAAATCAGTCAATGACCAGTCTCAATTCCAAGGCCTTTCCAAGAAACAATTCAACCCCTTAGTAAGTGAACCCCGATAAAAATGGTCAAAGCCCTAATAAAATTCTTATACAGTTCTTGTTATTGACCACAGTAACATGGGAAAAAAAAGAAATATGCGAGGGGTCAATTTGCCAAATGTGCAGGACCATTGTGAAAAGTTGAAATTAAATTATCGGGCTAGAGACAGACCGCGTTTACTAAAATATTTGTTAGAAGACTTAACGGATGCTTCGGTTCATGACGAATCAAGTTCCGAAGGAATTGGAACAAATTCCCCTTTTGTGTTGAAAGTTATCACTCCTGGAAGAAATTTGGGGTCAGACCTTCTAAAAGGCTGGCGCTGGATTGTGGATCTGCCTTACCTTTTTGAGAATTATGAAAAGCTTGTGATTCGCCACATGTAAGTTTTTTGGTTGTCTTTCATTTTACGTCATTGATTTACTGCTATCAAAATTATTAGAATGGGGAAGTATTCTTGGTTGCAATTAATACAACTTGTACCTTATTAATTCTTGATAATTGTCTTTTCTGCTATAGAGAAAGAATGTTCGATAACTTTTAAAGATATTTTCATCCCAAAACAACAGAACGCTCCGATGGTATCTACTTAGGTTGGTTTAATTTCACTATTGTTGGTTTTACCAACAATTTAAAGCTTATATAGAATAATCGGCAGTTGTTTCGCTATTTCTTTAGCAATTTCATCTTCGTACTCAAGTTCTGGCTCTTCTCTTGTCATATTTCACGGGTTATCTATCACATTATTTTCAAACTACGGTTTGGACAAGACAAGATTTATTTCTACAAAACGGCTATCACAAGCCCAAAAGGGCCAAATTCACACTTTAGTGTCAATAAAAAAATTTTAAAAAATGGTGAATGCCAATCAGTAATAAATATCAAACCAGTTTAAACTCATAAAATTGCAATCAGTAAAAAAGTCAAACCATAAAAAGTCGTAAATTAAAACCGGGAAAACAAAATGACAATTTAGTTTACCTTGCAAGAATTGTAAAGTTTGCAGTTGCAAAATAAGCATTAAAACTACAAGTCAAAAGCGGAGCGATAAGAGGGGAGGGTTAGTAATTTAAAATTTCAACTATGTGAAGGATGAACGTTCTTCTATATCTTTCAGTGGAAACTCTTATTGGGGCAAGAAGGGGGATTTTTGTTCGATTAGAACGTGGGGCAGTGGCGATTGCAGGGGGCACCCTCCCCCTGACATAGTAGTAGATTTGTGGTTGGGACCGCTTGCTCTGGTTCTTTTGGGGACGATTTTTTTTTTTTTTGGTTTTTAATAGTCGAGTTTTTAGTAAGTTTTTAATTATTAAGGCTGTTTCTTTTTGCAAACAAGTTTGAAACAAGGTTTCAGTTACTTTTTGCAGTCTCTATTAGATTTTTATTAATGAAACAGGTCCCCAAAAAGTATTTAATTATATTTAAGTATATCAAGGGAATCTGTCCGTATTACCACAAATGCCAACTGGGAGGCGAAAATCTTCATTCGTAAGAAAGGGATATTTAAAATTCTGACTTAATCCGCTGCTAATAGCAACATTAAGAAAGCATTATATTTCTATTTCTTTGTTCTATTTTTCCTGCTACACCATCAAACGAACTATTACTTAATGTTTAATCAACAATTAGTTCCAAAGAATGTATGATACCAAAATATGGTACTAATTTTTTTTTTGACATTACAAAGTTTAAGTAACTCGCTAAAGTCGCCAGAAGTGCAAATGCGAAAAATTATGCAACCCATTCTCAACTTGAGGGCTCTGTAACTCCAATTCGATTGCAGCCAAATAAACAGAGTAAAAACATAAACTAACTTAGTTATTCTTATTTTGAGTAAAATCAACATAATCTGTCTAAACAAATAGTTCGGCTTAAAAACACTAACAAGTTCGTATGAATTTTATTGAAATTGTTAACATAGTTTTCTTGAACAAAGCCAAGAAAATTTTTGCATAAAAAACCAATTAAAAATAGAGAGACCATAATATCAAGTAAAGTTTTAAAGTTAAAGATCAAGTAAATTTCAGTTTGACTCTGTTATTTATTAAATAAACAAAACAAGTTTTTACAACTGAAAGTAAGGAGCGACATTAAAACTTAAAACGAACAGAAATTACTTCGTATATGAAAGGGGCTGCTTCCTCATCAACGTCCCGCTCTCTACGTTAAAGTTTGACTCTTTCTCTCAACTGTTCTTTTTAAAACAGTAAAATACTTAGCGTAAAGAGCGGGGCGTTGATGAGGAAGCAGCCCCTTTCATATACGAAGTAATTTTTGTTCGTTTTAAGTTTTAATGTCGCTCCTTACTTTCAGTTGAAAAAACTTGTTTTTTTTATTTAATTTCAGAACATTTTTGAATCAATGCATGTTTTGATTTTGGCTCTCCGCATAGGAATAATTAAAACGAAATTTGCATATTTTTTTTGGGGGGGGGGTAAATGGCTTTCTCATAATTTTGATCGAATGGCTTTGAGAAAAAAGAGCGGGGGAGGAAGTCGCGTTGCCCTCTAATTTTTTGGTTAATTAAAAAGGCAACTAGAACTTTTAATTTCTTACGAATCTTTTTATTAGTAAAAGATATACGTAACTTATAAATTAGCTTACGTAAAGAGCTATAAATTAGCTTACACATATGAGAGGGTTCGCCCCCTCGTCAGTACCTCTCTCTTTACACTAAATCTTAAATTTTGTCCCAATTCATTAAGAATGACCCCTGAATCACAAAAGCAGTAGAATAAATAGTTGACATTACTAAAAATACTTTAGCGTAAAGAGCGAGGTATTAGGGGGAGGTGAGCCCCTCATATGGGTAATAATCTCTGTTCGTTTTAAGTTTAAATGCTGCTCCTTACTTCCAGCTGAAAAAAACTTTCATACTTATTTTTTCATTGTTTTTTTTAATAATGCTAGTAAATCCTGCGCTCCCTTCATGGAAATTTTCTTCCCCCATGACAAATTCCTCGATGGAAAGTTCCCCTAGTATATTCCCCTCTTCTCAACCCCTCCCCCAAACCAAAAAATCCTCCTGAAAACGCCTGCACGCTTCCCAATAACCATTACTATACGTAAGCACTGGTCAAAGTTTGTAACTTGTAGCCCCTCCCACGGGGACTGTGGAGGAGTAAGTCGTCTCCAAAGACATAGTTATAAGGTTTTTCGACTTTGCAGAATAAAATGGCTATCTTAGAATTTTGATCCGTTGACTTTGGGAAAATAATTGGTGTGGGAGAGGGCCTAGGTGCCCTCCAATTTTTATGGTCACTTAAAAAGGGCACTAGAACTTTTCATTTCCGTTAGAATGAGCCCTCTCACAACATTCTATGGACAACTGGGTCGATACGATCACCTCTGGAAAAAAACAAAAAAAAACAAACAAACAAATAAACACGCATCCGTGATCTGCCTTCTGGCAAAAAATATAAATTCCATATTTTTGTAGATAGGATCTTGAAACTTCTAAAGTAGGGTTCTCTGATACGCTAAATTTGATGGTGTAATTTTCGTTAAGATTCTATGACTTTTAGGGGGTGTTTCACCCTATTTTCTAAAATAACGTAAATTTTCTCAGGCTCGTAACTTTTGATGCGTAAGACTAAACTTGATGAAACTTATATATTTAAAATCAGCATTAAAATCAGCATTAAAAAATTCTATTTTTTAGAGTTTTGGTTTCTATTGAGCCGGGTCGCTCCTTAC